>NC_134806.1:6513572-6526072 GCF_046742065.1 Oratosquilla oratoria | reverse complement strand
GCCTATACAAATATATACACACATTATTTCACATATACATACACATCTATGTGCAAATACACTTACACGTATACAGACTGTTATAAGTACATGACATTGTATATCATGAGTAATATCAATGTAAGTAATATTAATGTAAGAACCTTTGATGCTGTATCTATCTGTTCCAGGTAGTATGTGTAATGTGACAAGATTAGGGAAATCTTACCTAAGTGGACTTAATTTGATAAAAGGTTTAGAAGTGATGCTTTATATCCTAGCACGACTGGCATATATCCAAGCTCGCCCAAGAGGGGTCACTAAATGTTTTGTACCCTACAGGGAGTTGCTGGGAGGGGAGGGGAACATTCAACTGTCCCGTATAATTTATATTTGTTTATTTGTTTGTTATTATTTGTCTGTTTGTTTATTATTATTTGCTTGACTATTATTCATTAATGCTTATGTCAATCTATTATTATTTGCTATTTACCTGTTTGTTTATTATTTAACTTTACCTATTTATTTTATTTATTTTATTTATTATTATTTATATTATTATAATTTTTATTTATTTATCATTGTTATAATTTTTTTCGCATCCGACCTAGTTACGGACCAGAAGGTCTCCTGTCGGCGTGCTCCTTTGTAATCCTTTGTTTATTTATGTCATGATTTAATCTTATTCGTCATATTTCACTTTAATTTAGGTAGTATGTGTATTGTTTTGTAATCATGATTACACCGTCATCCCGGTGCACCTAATGTAAGAACACTGGCGGGGGACATAGTAAGCACAAATATGGTAAAGACGTAAAAGAACAGGTACTTTCATCATCTTAGAATATATGTGAGTTTTATCAGAAACTAGAGAGAAGAGGAAGGGAAGTTTGAATTTAGAAACACGTTGACCATCGTCCCCTAGAGTCTGGGTTTAGTGTTACATAAGAATGAAGGAGACTGCAAGAGACCATAAGGCCTTCACTAGGGAGTTCCATGTAACAGAGAAGCGTTTTGTTATACTGTGTTCACGAATGTCCAGTGGATACCGTGTCGAACTCATGAGCAGGTGGAGGTGAGTATGATACCGGAGACCCACTGGAGACTTCCTGCGTTGGTTTACGACAGCCTTGGTCAGGTGGGGAGGCGACCCAAACATCGGCGGCTTGCCGCAATTGATGGCTCTGATCTACCAGGGGTTTCTCACTTCCCACTTCGTAAGAGTGGAACAGTGAGGTGAGTTTTTTGTGTTCAAAAATGTAGTTTTATATAGCCATAGAATTTGAGAATATTGTAAAACCAACTGAAGTCAGAAAAAGCACTACAGTATATGAGGTTGTAGACCTTATCGAAACAAACTATTCGCTCATTCAAACTTTATTAAGCACTAGACAAATCACCCGCGCGTTGCTGTGGGCAAATGGTGATCATTCTAATTTTGATAGAATTTGTGGAGAAAAGTTACACGTATCAATATAACTCAATGGAAAAGTAACACAAATAAAATGTTAAGAAAGTAAGAAAAAAATAAATTTGAGGACGGAGACGCCTTTAGGAAATAAAAAATATAATCGGCCGTAAGAGAAGAATTGAACTAATTTTTAATTTCTCTGCGACTTGCAACTTGCTAGGCAAGACCACCGGCTTGTGCGGGATCGGTTTTTGTGGGAGGGGAAGAATATCTGTAAGAAAATGAAAAGATAGTAGTGTATAAAATAGGGCTTTTGCCACCGGGCGATTAGAGATATTTATTTCGTGGCGTCGTGGCTTTGGAGGTATGGGCAGGAGACTTGGGGTTGGAGACTGGGATTAATGTGTAACCGTGAGGAATATTTATTCTTCTTATCCTCATCCAACAAAGTTAGAAAACGAGTACGAGGCTTAGTCTTAGGGGAAGATAGAGAAATTGGAAATAATTTCAGTGGTAGGTCAACTGAAATGAGAAGATGTAGTAGGAGAGAAAGTTGGAAACGAAAATAATTTCAGTAGAAAAAGTTTATGTAGTTGTTTGTGCATGTAGTTGTGTTAGTTTTGTTTGCGGTATGCGGTATGCCTCCAACGTGTATGCTTTTAGCCTGATAATTAATGGGCTACATGCAATATTATTATTACTATTATTAGATTATCATCATTACTATCATTATTATTGTTGTTATCACCAGTCAAAGCTGGTGAAGGGATGCATTACTGATAAGCGCGGCTATACACGACTTATCGTGTACACCGCATGTGGGAGGGGCGCAGCTAACAGATAGTCTGTCCGGTGTGGTCTAGGTGTAATGTGTTGTATTAGGTGTTTGTGTCTGTCGTGCAGTTTTTCTAGGTGTCTCGTGTGAAGTATGTGTTTGTGTTGGTTGAGTGGACGGATGTTGGAAACATGGTGTAGGGACTCAGCTGTTCTGAAGTCGCTCCATCGCAAACCCGTGATGAACTTGACAGCGGCATTCTGAACCCTCTGATGGTCGTAGTTGTCAGTGGGACATGTCAGCTGGCTTAGTCCCGGGGACTGGCACAGAATCGGTCTGACAAGGGCTAGGTACAATCGACGTTTGGTGGACAGTGTTGCAGGTTTTAAGCGTCTTAGCCTTCCCAGCACAGCCCTAGCGTTTTGTGTCTGCTAATGTGATTGGTGTCGTCCGCATACGAAAGAGTTAGAGCTCGGTTGCGTGGATAAGCTGGCTCTGGCAGGTCATTCGTATATAGATTGTATAGAGTGGGGGCAAGGACTGACCCTTGCGGTACTCCAGCCTTCGACACAAAAGTTTGGGACAGACAGCCCCGCCACTTTATTCGTATTGTCCTGTCGTCCAGGTAGTTGCAGAGCAACCTTGTGAACGGCAGGTCAAAGTCGAAATTGTGGTACAATTTGTACTTAAGGCCTTCATGCCAGACAGTATCGAATGCCTTCTCCACATCCTTACAAACCAAAATGGCCTTACCAGGGCGACCGTCTGGCGGTCTTTGAACCCATTGAGTGATCTTTGCACTTGTGTATATTACCGCCCGCGAAAAAGTCTATATACAATGAAAAATAAAATTCTCCAAAATGTTTCAATGTCACGACGTCCCTAACCGAGTTGAACGGGGATCCGGCAAAAAGGGGACAATCTCGGACCCCGTCACACGGGCCATCCCTGTAAGAGTATAAATCGCATATACGCAGTCGCGGGTAGATTGCATCATGAATGTGACCGGCGACCGTGTTCTGTGATTCAGACACCATGCCCGCGGAATCCGACGCAAACAAGAAGAGGCGTCTTCGTCACTTTTGGGATTGGGTTACAGTTAACCGAAAATTTTCAAAAGCTGTTCTACAGGGCAACAAGAACCTATATGCCCAGTTACGGAATGAACATACCCGAGCTTTTCCAGGTCGCAAGTCCTCAGTGGTCGCAAGTCCTCGGTGGTTGCCATGTTCCCTTGAACTGACCAGGAAAAATTGTCCCTTGGGTTCGGCCTCGGCCTCGGGGCGGAGCCCCAACACGGGATCCCCAGCACGGGATCCCTATCGTGGGATTAGAGCACGGAGCGCTGCGGCCGTAGCACGCTGTTTGCGCAGCCAAGCCCCCGGCGAAGCCGGGAAGGGCGAAGCCCGCAGCTTGTAAAATAAAAAATAACCAATATTTAAACATTTGGTAAATTTACACAATCCTTTTACATTTACATGCTTTCTCCTTACAAAGGCTTTCATAGTTTGTGGCAACATTAATTTCACAAATATAAATCAAATTTATGAATATATACAATGGTTTGTTTAATCATAGTAATTTTTGTCACAAAATGCCAATCGTTTTAAGGGGACACCACAGTAGTGGCGTGTTACCACCCCATACCCCTTTAACCCTTAATCCTAGCCAAAATAATATTTTTTCTAAATGAAATATAGTTATCGAAGTACCTGGACTGATAGGCTATCAGAATATATATGGTTATGGGGATCTATCTCCAAAACCCTAGGAGTTCGTGAACAAACAAGCAAAGAAACAAATAGACAGAAGCTACTACTTTATTATAGTAGATTTGATCATTCAAAATTTATTAAGTATTTGATAAAGATCGAATGAAAAAAAAACGTTGTTACACCAATATGGACTTCCCCTTCCTGACTTGCTTCTCGGGTGTTGCTCTTCTCTTTCAAGTGAAACTATCTTAGAGTGTCTTCGTGTCCTTTGCCACTGACCTGTTCTCATTTTTTGTTACGGTGATAAGTTGTTTCTATGCAACTGTTACAATACACATACACACACTCGTATGTTTATGTATATACATATATTGAACAAGTTAACAAGAAAATTGTGAGTTGTCATTATGCTATTATATACAATATATATAACTACAGTATATATATTATACTATATATATAATATATATAATGCATATGTAATGTATATATACTGTATATATACATATATATATATATATATATATATATATATATATATATAGTGCCATTATGACATTTGGAACTATACTCTTCTAGTGGGATTTGAACCCTCGCCTGAGCGACTTGCTTTCTGTAAGACGTAGACCGTACCATCGTGCCACCACGACCCTTCATAATGGCCGTGAACTAAGTCGTTACGTTATGAAGGGTCGTGGTGGCACGATGGTCCGCCCTTCGTCTTATAAAAACAAGCCGCTTTGGCGAGGGTTCGAATCCCAATAAGAGAGTTTAATTCCACATATATATATATATATATATATATATATCTATATATATATATATCTATATATATATATATATATATATATATATATTCTACTACATTGTTTATATACCCAGGAGACTCCGTGGATTAAGTTTACTAGAAACTAAACTCTGAGTGAAATGCCTCCAGAATGAAGAGTTTAGAATTAATATTGCGTGGTTGGTGATGTAGATGTAGGTCTTAGTAGAAAAGATATAATGATATTATGTGGTCCAAAATCACATTATCTAAAATAAATTCTAGAATATCTAGTAAGAGCACGTGCGTGCTGGTGGCGTAATCCGAAACTTGCCGGCCTCGCATTTGTCCTAATTGTGGGTTCGAATCCCGCACTCTTCTCCTGTTACCTGCCCCAACAGTCCAAGCGCATGGGGCAAAGGTGATGGCATCGGCCGTAGCTACTCAGCGCCTCCTGGCGTAGGCTCCTCACCACCTTTGCTGACAAACTGAGTTTGGTGACCTCAGAGGTCAATCGTGTGATACACCATGGTCTTGGATCACGTGTTGGACTCGTGATCGACAGCTATTTCCCTCCCGGTAGAGAGCTCAGAGTTCATATATGACCGATCTATGGGTAATGGTGTGACCTGACACGCACACTCATCTCCAACTCCCCACCCACTAGAGTTGGAGTAACGGCTCGCAGCGCAGCGATACTGAAATTATTTCAGCCCTGGGCGGGATTCGAATTCGGAGCAATGAGTTAGCAGTTGCGAACGCTACCACCGCGCCGTCGTGTTATGTGTGTGTGTGTGTGTGTGTGTGTGTGTGTGTGTGTGTGTGTGTGTGTGTGTGTGTGTGTGTGCGTGTGTGTGTGTGTGTGCGTGTATGTATTTATAAGGGTCATAGAAACATGACAGACACATTAGCCCATAAACGACAGCGATCATTCTATGTAACGTCAGACGATTTAGATCAGAGGAAAAAAAAAATCTTTAAAGTCTGTCTCATTTTAACCCACAGACGGTGGCGATAGTTATCATACATTTCCAGGCTGTCGTCACGTGATTTTATTCATCTACAGTATACGCCTATCCCTACAAATCCTTCAGGGGACTAAGGACAGTTGCTATGGGCTGTAGTTTACCAGCGCTTCTATCCTTGTGGACAATGATTTGCTTCCTAAGGCGCCCGGCATCTGCTTTGTTTACAAGATAGCAAGTCACTGCTGTCTCATCTGACTCTTTCATTGTTAATGAGGACCAACCAACAGCAACAACAATACCATTAACATTACCAACACCATCACCACCACAATAACAGCAATAATACCAACACTAACACCACAAGAACAACCACAACACTATCAACCACCACCACCAGCAACAACAATACCAACACCAGCAGCAAACAACAACAATAATACCACCAACAACAACCACAACATCATCATCACCACCACCAACATAAATAATACCAGCACCATAACAAACAACAACAGCAACAACTGCTGATGAGGACTGGTATCTTTATTATGTTTGCCGCCAGCCGATTTTATTCAGGCGAAGGTAAACCTTCCCTCCTCCCCCTCAACTCCCTCACCCTCCTCACTCGGCTCTCTGCAGCGAACTATTACTATAGAAATATATATATTTTATATAATTACTTTAAAAAAAAATCCCACAATCCATCTGCACATTCCGTTCTAAATCATAACCCAAAAAAAGAACCGATTCTTTCATTATTATACTTACAGTCAGGAGTAAAAGTTTTGACCCACGCTACACTTCTTACAACGTCACCATGATTTTTGTTGTTGTTTTTTTTTTTGAGTACGTGATATATTTTTCTTTGTAGCGTTTACTTTACAGTTAGGTATTTTTCTTAATAGAAAATATACTAAGTACTCGACAAAAATTAAAAATAATATTGACGTTACGAGTCAAAACGTGACTGTATATATCACATACACAAGGACCAATGACAGGCGTCAGAGAGAATCATCTCCCTACTACCCATCTTCAAAACATCCTCCCCTCCATCTAGAGGTGCAACCCTGAGGGGCTGATATTCGGTTCCCGGACCAGAACCAAGATATCACCTTTATAATTTTCAACAACATTTCCTCCATTTCTTACATAAAGAAAATTTGCAACCGGCGACTGATCTCCTGCCACTATCATTCAGTAACATAGAAACAATCCCACACTAATACAACACAGGCCCTAGGACCGTTGGCAGGCACTGTGGGGCTCCGGATTTCCGTGCGTTGGATCTCGGGCCGACAAATATTATCACTATAACACATCTGCATATGATTATGCATTTACATTTGCATATACAGATTGAATTAAACACGACAGCGTTCTGACATGAACAATGAATAACAAGCTGTACATATGTAAAACAAGATTATATATATATATATATATATATATTTATATGTATATATATATATATGTATATATATATATATATACACATATATATGTGTGTGTGTATACATATATATATACATATATATATATATACATATATATATATATATATATATATATATATATATATATATGAAATAGAGTTAGATACGAAGAAGAGAGGCAGTGATAATAAATAAATAATGGATAAAAGTAACAACCACAGCAGATGATATACACAGCGACAACCAGCGCTTCTATCCGGATTGTAACAGTACAGAGTTAGAAAGTTGAAACAGCAGAAGCCAAAAGGGATCAGTGCTCTTGTTCGAGTGGAGATTATTCTCCTATCGTAAGAGAGTACTGCGTGACTCTGGTCAGTAGGGATGTCACTAGGCTCCTTAGAATGTTGACTGAACATATATATATATATATATGTATGTATATATATATACATATATACATATATGTATATATATATTATATATATATATATATATATATATACATACACACACACACACAGAAACACACAAACACACACACACATATATATATATATATATATATATATATATATATATGTATATACATATATAAGGAGAGGAAATAACGGGAGTGGAGGGGGAGGAGGAGGAAGAGAGCGGGAGTGGAGGGGGAGGAGGAGGAAGAGAGCGGGAGTAGAGGGGGAGGAGCAGAAAGAGAGCGGGAGTGAAGGGGGAGGGTGAGAAATGAGTGGAAGGGAGGGAGAGGAAAAGAGAGGACGGGAGGGGGAGGGGGAGGGGGAGGAAGAGAGAAGAGTGGAGGATGAGGGGGAAGAAGAGAGCGGGATTGGAGGGAGGAGAGAGGGAGTGAAGGGGAGGAGGAGAGAGGGAGTGGTGGAGGAGGAGAAGAGAGGAGTGGAGGGGAGGGGGAGGAGGAGAGAGGGAGTGGAGGGGGGAGGGGGAGGAGGGGAGAGGGAGGAGGGGAGGGGGAGGAGGGGAGGGGGAGGAGGGGAGGGGGAGGAGGGAGGGGGGAGGGGGAGGGGGAGGAGAGGAATGGAGGGTAGGGGGAAGAAGAGAAAGGAGTGGAAGGGAGGAGAGAGGGAGTGGAGGGGAGGAGAGAGGAGTGGAGGGGAGGGGGAGGAGGAGAGAGGGAGTGAAGGGAAGGGGAGGAGGAAGAGAGGGAGTGGAGGGAGAGGGGGAGGAGGAGAGAGGAGTGGAGGGGAGGGGAGGAGGAGAGAGGGAGTGAAGGGGAGGGGGAGGAGGAAGAGAGGGAGTGGAGGAAGAGGGGGAGGAGGAGAGAGGAGTGGAGGGGACGGGAGGAGGAGAGAGGGAGTGAAGGGGGGGGGAGGAAGAAGAGAGGGCGTGGAGGGAGAGGGGGAGGAGGAGAGAGGGACTGGAGGGGACGGGAGGAGGAGAGAGGGAGTGAAGGGGAGGGGGAGGAGGAAGAGAGGGAGTGGAGGAGGAGGAGAGAGGGAGTGGAGGGGCTGTGGTGGGAGGAGAGAGGACTGGAAGAGAGAGGAGCGGAGGGGAGGGGAGGAGGAAAGAGGAGTGGAGGGGGAGGAGGAGGAGGAGGAGAAGGGGTGGAGGAGAAGAAGAGAACGAGTGGAGGGGAAGGGGGGAGGAGAAGGAGGACGATGGAGAATCTCTTTCATATGTCAAGACCTATTCTGTGTTATTAAGTATATCAAATAACACAGCGCCGGAGACCTTGTCTCTCTAGTTGTTAATGGCCGTAGAAACTTCTGAGGGTCTTCGCCGTTGGCAATTATTTTAGTGCATTTGACAATTTTCCTCCCTTAATTACAAGGCCACGATGGCGCCTAATGTTCTGTTTAATTACATTCTCTTCGTGATGCACCGAGAGAAGGCAACCGAGGAAGCGTCAACAGACATATTGGACACACTAGATGAGGTCTCAGTTCATCTGTCTGTGCATCTGCAAGAAGGAATTATCAAACAGCATCTTAGGCACATGATAACTTTGTAATTAATTAACTAAAGAATATTAGCACTTGTTTGAGTGTGTATGTATGGATTAATGTATGTATGTATGTAAATATGTATGTATGTATGACTATGTTTGTACCGGTATGTAAATATGTACGTATGTATTGCTGTATGTTTTTATGTACGTCTGTATGTAAATACGTATGTATGTGTTGTATGTATGTATGTACATACAGGAGAAAATATCAGTTTTTGTGTTTAAGCCATAAAAAGAAATAACAGTTTTTCATGTTTAAGTTATAGGAATAAATTGCCACTGTTCTTTGTGTTTAACTTAGAGGAAAATTGCACTTTTTCTGTTTAAATCACAGGAAAAAAATAAGCACTGTTTTTTGTACTTAAACCATAGGAAAATTTTAGCACTATTCTGTCTTGAAATCATGGAAAAAATTACAACTGTTCTGTGTTCAAATCACAGGAACAAATAGCACTGTTCTTTGTGTTCCAATCACAGGAAAAAATAACACTACTCTTTGTTTAAGTCTAGTATCTTATTGATATATCAATTTGTTTGACATAACGTGCGTATAATTTGTTATTATTCATTTATCCAGTTATAATATTCTTGATGCTGTGCTGTGTCTTTAAAGACGAAACGTTGAAGAAATATAGGAAAAAAATCGTAAAACTTGTTTTTTCATAGCCTCATAAAGGAAGAATTCTATTTAGAAAACTAGAAAAACCAAAGTATTTAATTCAACCTGAATCCGAAGAAAAATTACTCCCTTTTTTCACCAAGCTGAGTTATACATATACACTTATATGTACACATACACATAAACATACACATGTATTACACGAATTTGTGGCTAGGTACGGTAAAATGGAGACTAAGAGTTAGGACCAAATGAGCGTCGTTATTTTTCTCTATACTACAATTGTGTGGTTCAGTCTTTATGGCCCAATGCAGGACCGGGCCATCCACTGATGGATGATGCAGCCTCTGTATCTCACCACTGTGGCTTGATCCGGCTGTTTTATTTTATTCTATTTATTTATTTATTTATTTTTTGTATACTGGAATGGCTGTGGTTGTGGAGGTAAACACGATTAGGTAAATACACATATAGCAAATTTTATTCATCACCCATAGTACACTTTAACTGAAACAACTTCGCTTGAATTCCCTTAATATTCAACCCCAAGATTCTTAGGCCTCGTCAAGAGGCACATGGACAGACACAAACCCATTCCTTGGACCTTCACTACATCACGAGCTGCCAACGCAACAGTCCTCCTGTCGCGCGTTTGATCTCCATAATGCTCCTCTTCCCACGTCCTGGTGTCAGAGCTGAGGTCATGTCAGTTCAGCCCCCCAGGGACGAATAGGGAGAGGTCCGACGATACCCGGGCGAAAAGAGCTAGAGCGATTTATAGCTTGGTCGTGTTTTAACATTGAAAATGCGCGTATGCATATATGGATGTACAGTGGCGTTAAAATGTATATGTATGCGAATATTTAAGTAATTTTCTCGAATGCAATCATAAAATCTGTACGTATTTTTATATTCACATGTGTGTCAATTTGTTTTTGTGTGTATGTATGTATATATGTATATGTGAATGCATGTATGTATATGTGCATGAATATGCATATGTAGGTATGTATGTGCATATGTATGCATGTATGGACACCCCGTATAAGGTACTAACGGCATAAGTTGTACTAGTAGACATTTCAGTTACCTTGGTGACACCCATACGGACCCGATCATTCATAATTCTTGGATGATCGGAGACTAAATTCCATATATATAAATACATACATACACACACACACACACACACACACACACACACACACACATATATATATATATATATATATAGATATATACACATATATATCTATATTACTTTTAATTTCCAATGTTCCTCTTCTCAGATACTCTCGTTAAATCTTTGTTTTACTCTCTATAACTACACCTTTTTTAGCTTCAGTGTTGGCTTCAAGGATAGAAGCACTGGTTATTTTCGACAAAATACTAATGAAATATGAATGTCTTTATGTGTGTATGTATGTACATATGTATCTTTGTATGTATGTACTGTATGTATGTCTCCATGTATCATGTATGTATGTAGGTATGTACAGTATGTATGTATGTATATAAATGTGTATGTATGTATATAAATGTGTATGTATACATATATATGTATATATGTAAATGTGTATGTATATGTATATACGAGTATGCATGCATGCATCCATGTGAGTATGTATGTATTTGTATGTATGTATGTATATATACATATATATATATATACATATATATATATATATATATATATATATATATATATATATATATATATATATATATATATATATCACGTTAAAACCACTGTTGGAGTAGAAAAGACTGGATACGGGGAATCTATATATTTCGATTGCAAAATGCAATACTCTTCATCTACTGAAGAGGATTGCGGTTTGCAATCGAAATATATAGATTCCCCGTATCCAGTCTTTTCTACTCCATCAGTGGTTTTAACGTGATTGACAAATGTGTGATTACATTTCTCACTTGTAATATATATATATATATATATATATATATATATATATATATATATATATATATATATATATATATATATATATATATATATATATATATATACTGTACACACATTTTAACAACCACAATGCACTTTAATTCTAAGCCATCAATGGCCAGCATGCAGAAATCGAAATGTGGTACTGTCCAGGACTCGAACCCGGCATCCTCATGACAAGTGCGGCAGTGACTTACCAACTATGTACGCATGTAGGTAAATGTGTATGTTTGTATGTATGTATATATGCATGCGTGTATGCATGTGTGTGCGTATGTATGCATGTGTGTATGTATATATTACGTATGTATGAATGTATGTATATGTATGTACGTATGTATGTATTATGTATGTGCGAAGCTTGCGTTTCATACAGCCTCGTAGAAAAGGTTAGCCGTTGTGATTTCTGATAAGCTAATTGTGCATGCATCTTCGTTAATATGTACTATCCATATATATTCTTAAAGAGTATATGTATGTATGTATGTATGTATGTATGTATGTATATATGTATGTATGTATGTTTGTATGTATGTATGTATGTATGTACGTATGTACCTATGTGCACAAGCGTGTGTGTGTGTGTGTGTGTGTGTGTGTGTGTGTGTGTGTGTGTGTGTGTGTGTGTGTGTGTGTGTGTGTGTGTGTGTGTGCGTGGGCGTGCGTGCAAGAAACAGGCCAACAGTTACAGAAACATGCACTTAAATTTCCAAAATAATTTCCGGCTTGGCAAGTCGTTCTTGCTAGTTTTAAGGAAAGAATATATATTTCTATAAACTTTTTAAACGCCAGGCTGCCCGGAATTAAGGCACAGCGGCGGCCGTTAAAACCGTTACATTTGAAAATCTGGAAATCCAGGAATTGCATAATTGGCGCGAGGTCAGAGCAAAACAAGTCAAATGGAG
>NC_134806.1:6498572-6508572 GCF_046742065.1 Oratosquilla oratoria | reverse complement strand
CCTAGATTCTCAAGTGGTTTGCTTCTCTGCTTGACTATGTTTGTCTTGCGTTTGTGTTACGAGACAAATGCACAGACACACACACACACGGTTCTCAAGTGGTTTTCTTGTGCTTGAATGTGTTTGTTCTATGTTATGAGACAGGTGCACACACACACACGCGCGCGCGCGTACATACAAGCACATACAAAAACACATACATACAACTTGTTCCTTGTCAACACAATGTTGAAACTGTGTGAGGAAATTGTGAAAATTTGATAGGTGACATACCTTACAGAGCTCAATATTTTGATAGACAATAAATTCTGCTTTCGATCAGGAAGATAATGTGTGTCGAAATTATGAATCGAGTCGTGAGTGATCGATGTGCTAAAGGAGAGGGTTGGGTGGATTGTCTGTACATAGATATTATGACGACTTTCGACAAATTACCTTATGATAGATGAACACGGGAACTAGAACTTGTTAGAGGACTAAGAGGTAAATTTCTTGAATGGGTGAAAGGTATTCTGATGTTGATATAGATAAGGACAGTAGCGAAAGATAAGATGTCAAGATGGACGAAAATTATTGGCCAAGTGCCACGAGGGTTTGTATTAGTTCCGTACTCTTAGTGAATCTTATCTACGTAAATGACATAACTGAAGGTAAAACAGGCTATACTAACATATCTGCAGAATACGCAAAAGATCAAGGGAAGGTGGAAAGACGAGGAAGACTGTAGGTCATTGAAAAAAAAAAAAAAAAAAAAAAACATATGCCGAGGAACAAGACTGATAAGTTAATCTTCATGCCAGAAAATGTAAAGTACTAAAAATGAATAACTGTTCAGAAACACAATCATGAGATAATCACGAAAGACAAAAAATGGGAAGTATCTAGGGGTGCTCCTAATCCGCCCTAGACAGGAATATGCAACTACGGAATGATTCCAACCAAACATATAAGCAAGTTCGAGAGAATACAAAGAGCAGAATGGGGATAACATGTGGTAATGGATATGAAATCACCGAGCATAGGCTTTATGGTTTCTTGGAGTCTCCTTCGTTCTTATGTTCTTAAGTCATTCCAGACTTGGAGATGAGTCGTACAAGGAGAGACGAGCATAGGCTTTATGGCTTCTTGGAGTCTCCTTCGTTCTTATGTTCTTAAGACATTCCAGACTTGGAGATGAGTCGTACAAGGAGAGACGAGCATAGGCTTTATGGCTTCTTGGAGTCTCCTTCATTCTTATGTTCTTCAGACATTCCAGACTTGCAGATGAGCCGAAGGTTGTCGACCATTGGCCTAGACGATACAGCCCAAGCTGGAACCATGCATGAAGTTAAAACGAGTAAGGATAAATGGAGAGTAAGAGACAGGACCACAAAAGAGTAGACCCCTTCCTCTATACTAAAATTAGGTAAACCGGGTAAACACACACACACAAGCACACACACACACACACACACACACACACACACACACACACACACACACACACACACACACACACACACACACACACACACACACACACACACACTAGGTGTTATAAATGTAAGATATGTTATACATACATTATATTTTTGTATGTACGTTTGTATGAATTTTTGTATATATATATATATATATATATATATATATATATATATATATATATTGTATATATACATATATATATACATATATACATATATATATATATTATATATATATATGTATATATATATATATATGTGTGTGTGTGTGTATGTGTGTGTGTGTGTGTGTGTGTGTGTGTGTGTGTGTGTGTGTGTGTGTGTGTGTGTGTGTGTGTGTGTGTGTGTGTCTATGTGCAGCATATATGCATGTCTACACAACCACATTCGGACAATACACAAAACGTCATGGACTCCCCTTCTGCTCGCCCCACGGCCTGGCCAGCCCAACAACGCAGGGTGGGGAGAGAAGGTGCAGGGAGAGGGGGAGGGGGAGAGGGGGAGGGGGAGAGGGAGAGGGGGGAGAGGGGGAGAAGGGGGAGAGAAAATTGGCTAAAAGCACCAAACCTAATCACTCACAGGGGGCCTAGAACTGAGCTTAATCCATCATACCAGCTTTACCCTTTACCGTTCCCGTCCAATTTACTTGTCAGCGAGGCCTCGGGACCCGAAAGGAAACAAATCCCTTTAGGAAGATCGAAGCAGCTGAGAACTCGGCTCACCCTCAAAGCAACCAACCCCAAACCAGCTGTGAAGACAGCTGGTACAAGGGGTCGTCTTGGCTTGGGAGATGATACGCTACATCAGTGTTTATATGTTTGGTCTTCGTCATGTCAATTGAAGATGTTTCTGTTTGGGAACATATGAATGAAGGAGACTGCAAAAGACCATGAGGCCTACACTAGGCAGTTGGGAAGAGGGTGGAGGGGGTAGTGGCCGAAATGTTCTGAAATCCGGAGAGAATTGGGAAGAGAGGAATGGAAAGAAAACAAACTAGACAAATAATGATAATGATTATAAAGAAATAAGATATAGAAAGATAATGGCGATAATGATGATAATGGTAATTATGATTTTAATGATAATGTTAATGATAATAGTAATTGGAATAATAACAATAACGAAAATAATACAGTAATAATAGCAATAGTAATAGTAATTATGTTAATAATATTAATGATAATAATAACAATAGTAATATCAATATAAATAATAAATAAAACCAACGACAAAAACCAACAAACGACAAAAATCAACAAACGAAAAGAAAAAACAACAACGCCAAGACAAGAAATGATCAACAGCAAAAAGTGCAAAGAACTACATTTAGAATGAAAATTCAACAACAAATTTACAACAGCATAACACCAAAATCCTATTAGAAAAAATAAGGATTACTCCTTCTTTGGGAAACAGGATTAAGGTTGGTTTTGGAGTTTAAAGATGACAAACGATTTAACAAGTGTCTGGTTTAAGCCCTGGGTGGCGTCTAGATTCTGCGCAGGGTTGAGTTGGCACGATCGTGTTCTATTTACAAGGCCCCGAAAGCTCGTCTTCATGCAAATCATATATATTCTGTTTTGTTTACATTTTACTTGATTTTATGTACATTATCTTATTACAAAGGATTACAAAGGAGGAGCATGCCGACAGAAGACCTTTTTGTCCATAACTAGGTCGGATGCCAAAAAAAACTATAATAATGATGAATAAATAATTAAATAAATAAAAATCATAATGTAAATGATAATAAATAAAACAAATAAATGCATAGGTATAATTAAATAACAAAACAGGTAAATAGTAAATAATAATAAATTGACAGACAAATAATAATAAATGAAAATCAAGGAGATAATAATAAACAGACAAACAATAACAAACAAACAAATAAATAATATAAAATTAATGGCAGGCATTACAGCATCTTGCTTAGGTGTTTATCTGAACGAATCTTAACCCTTCGGACTAACTGAACTACATTCCGTTAACCTCTGCAGGAAGTTTATTCCATTCATTAACTACACGGTTGGCGAAGTTCTTTCTACCCTCTTCCAAATTAAATCTATTTCCCGACAGTTCGAGACCATTATTTCTTGTCGGATTCTCAATCAGTGTGAACATTTTGTCACTTTTGATGTCAATTCCATTTAGAATCTTACAGACCTGTATCAAGTCACCTCTGAGTCTACGCTTTTTTAGGGAAAACAGATTCATATGTTTTAGTTGATTTTCGTATAATCTATTTTTGATAATTGGAATCAGTTTTGTGGCTCGCCGTTGTACTTTTTCCAGTCTGTCAATGTCTTTAATGAGATTCGGTGACCATACGGAAACAGCATATTCCAAACGTAGACGAACTAACGATTTATATAGCTTGTTAATGAGAGATGGACTTTTGAAGTCAAAAGATCGCGCAATCAGTCCTAGAATTTTATTTGCTTTCTCAGAGGCTGAAATACACTGCTTAGATGATTTGAGATCGTTACTGATAATTACGCCGAGGTCCTTCTCATTATCCACTTTTGTTAACGAATTTTCAAATAACTTGTAATCGTACTTACTGTTATTTTTACCTACGTGCATAACCTTGCATTTACTTGTGTTGAATTTCATTAGTCACTTTTCAGACCCTTGTTGAAGTTTAGCTAAATCTTCTTGAATATCTAATTGGTTTAAGTGATCATTTGCCATTCCGCACAGTTTTATATCATCAGCAAATTTGGAGAGGATGAGGATAATCTAATATTATTATTATTATTGTTATTACTATTATTATTATCATTACTATTATTATGATCATTATCATTATCATCATTATTATTATTACTATTATTATTATTATTTTATTTGTTTATTTATCTATTTATTTATTTGTTTTTTATAGATTTCCGAAAGGTTTGTGCTCCCAGGACATAAGAACACAGTAATGAAGGAGGCTGCAAGAGACTATAAGGCCCACACTAGGCAAGGTTTCGATGACAGCGTTATCACACTGGGTTATTTTTTCTCCGACACTTGGAGCAGATTTGCAGCCCACAACTTTTGGAAAGGAATATGATATGCTGGAGGAACACAAATTTGTTCCAGCATATCAAATGACATTCTATGTAAATTGTTATGGACTCAGAAATTTGCCTTACGAAGAGACGCAGAGTGCGGGGTGATCTAATAGAGGTGTTCAAGTGGTTCAAAGGCTTTAACAAGGGTGATGCAAACAAGGTCATCATAATAAAATAACAAGACAGGACTCGCAGTAATGGTTATAAACTGGACAAATATAGATTCAAGAAGGAAATAGGCAAGAATTGGTTTACTAATAGGGTGGTCGACGAATGGAATAAACTTAGTAACCATGTAGTAAGCGCTGAAACTATCAGTTGTTTTAAGAAACGATTAGACAACTTTATGGATGGGGATGACAGGTGGTGATGGATACGGAGCTGCCTAGTGTAGGCCTTATGGTCTCTTGCAGTCTCCTTCATTCTTATGTTCTTATGTAGTTTGCCATAGTGATTCTTAAGTGGAAAAAAGTGTTGGACGTGGACGGTATCGCCGATTAACCGGAAGTTGAAGGAAAAATAGCCCAGTATGATAACGCCTTTAGTTACCGGTGACCAATACCACGTGATTCCATTCATCACTATTGAGACCCCGTAAAATCATTTGACCATTCCCCCCCACCTCTTCCCTCTCACTCGCCCTCTCCCCCCCTTACCTCCCCTCCCCCCCTTCTTCGTCATTTCCCTCTTTTCCCGTCTCTCTCTCCCCTCTTTCCCCTCTCCCCTCCCCACCCCGCTCTCTCACCTTCCCTCTCCTCCCTCTCCCCTACGCCCTCTTTCTCCCCTCTCCCCCTCTCTCTCCTCTTCCCCTACCCTCCCCTCCCCACCCTGCTCTCTCACCTCCTTCCCCCTATTCCCTCCCCCCTACCCCTTCCTTCTCCCCACTCCCCCTCACCATCCCTCTCTCCCTTTCCCCTAAGCTCAAGGAAATCTGTTAGTGTCAATTAAAACAAAACTCTAGTAAGTGTGTCATCCTGTGGAGGCGAAATTTTTCTAAGAAATTGTAACGTGCACATACGAGTACATATATGATTATATAGTCCATGAACGTCAATGTAAACATACGAAATTACATACACATGTACACACATATACGTGTGATTCACCATGGTCTTGGATCACGTGTTGGACTCGTAATCGACAGCTATTTCCCTCCCGGAAGAGAGCTCAGAGCTCATATATGATCGATCTATGGGTAATGCCCAACTCCCCGCCTACAAGAGTTGGAGTAACGACTCGAAGCGCAGCGATATTAAAATTATTTCAGCCCTGGGCGGGATTCGAACCCGGACCGCCGTAGTGGCGGCCGCGAACGCTACCACTGCGCCATCGAGTCGTGTGTGCGTGTGTGTGTGTGTGTGTGTGTGTGTGTGTGTGTGTGTGTGTGTGCGTGTGTGTGTGTTTGTGTGTGCGCGCGTGTGTATACGCATAAACACATGTTAGCTAACGCCCCGTGCCACATCGGCCAAACAGTGAGAGAACTGGTTTCTCTCCTAACAAATTGCGCTTCTTGCATCTGCTACTTTTTGCCCCCCAGGCGAGCTCCTCTCCTTCCACACACACACACACCTGCTCACATCTGCTGTAAGGTGGCGTCATCTCATTCGTATCTTCTGTCCTCTGCTCATCTATCCGTCTGTCCCCTATCTGCTCATCTATCCGTTTATATCTCCTACCTGTTCATCTATCCGTCTGTCCCCTATCTATTCATCTATCCGTCTATGTATCCTACCTGCTCATCTATCCGTCTGTGTCTCTGCTTGCTCATCTATCAGTCTGTGTCCTCTGTTTGCTCATTTATCCGTCTGTATCCCCTACCTGCTCATCTATCCGTCTGTCTCCCCTATCTGCTCACCTATCCGTCTGTGTCTCCTATCTGCTCATCTATCAGTCTGTGTCTTCTATCCGTCATTGTCCTCTACTTCCCCATCTATCTTTCTTTGTTCCATATCTGCTCATCTATCCATATGCGCCCCTATCTGCTCATCTATCCGCCTGTGTCTCCGACCTGCTCATCTATCCGTCCATGTCCTCTACTTGCTCATCTGTCTGTCTCTGTCCCCTACCTGCTCATCTATCCATCTGTGCACCCTATTTGCTCATCTATCCGTCTGTGTTCTCTATCTGCTCATCTATACGTCTGTGTCCCCTATATGCTCATCTGTCTGTTTCTCCCATCTGCTCATCTATCCGTTTGTGTCTCCTACCTCCTCAATTATTCGTCTGTGTTCTGTACCTGCTCATTTATCTATCTGTGTCCTCTGCTCATCTGTCCATCTGTGCCCCTATCTGCTCAATTATCCGTCTTTGTCCCCTATCTGCTCATCTATTCGTCTTTGTCCTCTCAACTTCTATTATTATGAAACAGAAGTAAATGATAATATCTTAAGGTCTTGTTCACATTAGAGGTTTCAACCGCGGCGGTTCAATTACAATGCAAGTCAATGGAGGCGTTCACATACAACCGCGTATTTTTTCCTTGGATAAACGGTACGACCGCGTTTTCAATGCGGTTCAAACGACTAGTATGAACAGGGCCTTAAGACATATTCATTTACTTCTGCTTCATAAGAACAGAAATTGAGGGGACACAGACGGATAGATGAGCACACTACGCTAAGGTCAATACAAACTTCTATTTCTCTCATATTCCTACTTGGATGTCACCGAGAACACACGACTTTGGTTGATTCTGATGGCCTTACGAGGATATCCCCGAGTCTTATGTAACCAACCTTGTGCAACCTCTAGCATCCTTTTTTCTGCGCACAACGATACCTTGTCCTTGAGCCAACCATACCCTTTTGTTTGTTTGTGTCTCATGTGTGGTTACCAGGAGCATTCGCAGCATCATCTTCTCATCCTTGCAACGTTGCATTGTCTGCTCCCTTTCCTTAGCCTTGGGTTCCCCTAGTCTCTTCTTGCCTCATGTCAACGCCGCGAAATGAAAGAAATCATCTTGTTTATGCTATAATAAAGCCTTCAAGGTACGTCACCGTAGTAGTGAAGTTACGAAACCCCCCTTTGTGCTCCAGCGGTGATCCCCAAGCTACATAAAATGGTCTTGCATTGGGTAGAATAAAATATATAGTGTCTGCCACCTCACAAGGATGAGGGATAATGCTTGCACGCGTAGATTCGTGTGACGTACTTGGATCGTACATAATCTCTCTCTCTCTCTCTCTCTCTCTCTCTCTCTCTCTGACACTTGCGGCTCCTCTGAAGCAGTGATGATCCGCGGTTACATCTGAGTCTTTTTTTTTTTTTTTTTTTTTACACTCACTCCTAACTCCTCCCTCCGTGCCTTGTGGAGAGGGACAGTAACGGGGAGGGAGAGGGGGAGGTGAATAGGGAAGGGCAGGGGGGAGGGGGGAGGGGGGAGGGGAAGGAGGGGGGGAGGATGAGAAGGAGAGAGAGAAGGGGGTTGGGGAGGTGGAGGGGAAGGGGTAGATGGAGGAGGGAAAAAGGGAAGTAGGAAGAGGAGGAAGAGGAGGGAATAGAGAAGGGGTAGGGTAAGGTGGAGAGGCGGAGAAGGGGTAGGGTAAGGTGGAGGGGAATGGGGTAGGGGGAGATGGAGGAGAGGGAAGACGAAGAGGAAGGAAAGAAGGAGGGGAAAAAAGGAAGGAGAGGGAGAAGGGGCTAGGGGGAGATGGAGGGGAAAGAGGGAGGGGAGGAAAGGAAGGATAGGGGGAAGGGGGAGGAGGAAGTGGAGTGGATGAGGGAGGGGAGGGAGGGAAAAAAGGAATTGGGTAAGAGGAGGTAGCTGGGGCGGGGGTAGAAGGGAGGTGAATGGAAGAGGAGGAGGGGAGGAAAGAAAGATGAGGAAGAGGTAGGGGAGATGGATGGGAAGGAGGTAGGGGTGTGTGAAAGGGGGAGTGGAAGGGGGAGGCTGAGGGGGGAAGTTAGGAGGAAGATTCTTGCCTTCCAGAGGCAGAACCTCCCCCCTCCTCCCTCCCCCCCCCACATGATCTCCCCCTTCCTCATCTCCTCCCCACCGGGGAGACAATTTATAGGGCGTTAGCAAAGAGGTAAGAATAATAATTTTACTCTCCATTCCTTCTTAGTCTGGCGGAAAGTTTCTTGCGTAATGTAGCTGACTAGTCAGTTTGCTACCAATTCTCCGTTTTATTAAAGTAAAACTTTTATTTGGTTCTGAACATTTTTATCGTGTTATTCCAGCGGCGGTTAATATAATTTCTTGTCGTCGCCAAATCTGAATGAACTGACTGTATGTAATCTGAGCAATAGATTCATTGATTGGCCAAATAAGAGATAAATAAATGAACAAATGAATAACTAAGTAAATAAATAGATAAACAAATAAATAAGACAAAGTAATTAAATAAAACAGATGGATCATAAATAAAGATATATAAATCATATATAATAGATAACAAATAGATAGATAGACATAGATATATAAACAAGTAAAGGGGGCGAGCGAAGATTTAGTATATGTTTTGTCTCGGCCACTCCCTTTATGAGGGGGAAATGATATTTTAGTATATGCACGTATATGTTACAGCTAATATCTAAATTTCAATTCAGGCAATCTAAGCTATAATATCTATTGTAAATAGTCCTAAGCCTCCCACTATGTTCACTAAACTAAATAAAATGGCCTGGCCCAAGCTAGAAGAAAAAAAAACGTAAAACTATCATCATAATAATGAAAAACATAATGGGGAGATTGCAAGAGACCATAAGGCCTACACTAGGCAGTTCCATATTCCTTGCCACCTGTCATCCCTATCCATAAAGTTCTCATCTTCTCTGACACACACACACACTCACACACACACACACACACACACACACACACACACACACACACACACACACACACACACACACACACAAAGTTTCAGCGCTCAATATTTGGTTACTAAGTCTATTCCTTTCGATGACCAGGGTAAACCAGTTCTCGCCTATTTCCTTCTTAACCTAAATTTGTCCAATTTAAACCCATTACTAAGAGTCCTACCCTGCCGCCTTAACTTGAAGTAATATGTAAAGAAACATGATTCAATACAACGTGCAAGAGAGAACTGCAAAGAGATTAAGATTCATCTCTTGATCAACACAGTTGTTCCTCCGGTACACATCTTTAAGCATCACACGGAGCATGTCGACTCTTTATCTCAGTCTATGTCTGTTCCCTTCAGAAAGAGACTGATACACTGGCGTCCTGCCTAACTACGGCCGGAGAAGAAGTTTTCTTATCCGAGCGAGTCTGCAAGAAATGGGTTTGTAATGGTCCTATGATTAAGTTATTTTCGAAAAAGAGGAGGGGAAAGTTCTTCGTGAAATTTTGATTTTTCTTTCGGGTACTCGAGGCTTGTGTAACGGTTTCCGAGCGGGTCGTCAAATGTTGTGAATTTAGACACCTAGAAGATGACTTAGTTTATAGCATTCTAGACTTCCCTAAAAACTTTTCAATAATATGTCTAACATTCTTATAGATTTAGCTTCTAT
>NC_134806.1:6486072-6493572 GCF_046742065.1 Oratosquilla oratoria | reverse complement strand
ACGGTTTCGTTCGCAGCTACTCAGCACCTCCTGGCGTAGGCTCCTCGTCACCACCACTCCATACGTAGAAGGAGGAGGAGGAGAAGGAGGACAAGGAGAAGGAGAAGGAGAACTAGAGGGAAGAGGAAGATGAAAAGGAGGAGGAATAGAAGTAGGAGGAGAAGGAGAAGGAGAAGGAGGAGGAGAAGGAGGAAGAGGAAGTGGAGAAGGAAGAAAAGGAGGATGAGGATGAGGAGGCGAGAAGGGGAAGAGGTGTAAGAGGAGGGGGACGAGGAAGAGAAGGAGGAGGAGAGGAGGTGTAAGAGGAGGGGAGGAGGTGTAAGAGGAGGGAGAAGAGGAGGAGAAAGAGGAGGAGGGGGAGGAGGTATAAGAGGAGGGGGAAGAGGAGTAAAAGGAGGAGGAGACAGCATGGGACCTTTTGTTCCATGACCAGGCCGAAAAGGAGTGACTTAGTGGCACACTTCCAAAATGTCCTTCTCCCCATCGCCAGGTGATTTTATTCACATGAGTGTGGAGAGGAGGTGGAGAGGTGGAAGAGGGGGGAGAGGGGGAATGAGGGGAGGAAGGGGAGGGGGGAGAATAGAGAAGGATCTACCTTCCATAACTCGTCCCTCCAGTTCTCAATTTCCAATTCCCAATTTCTTATTCCCAATTTCCAATTCCCAATTTCCTATTCCCAATGTCCAATTCCCAATTTGAAGCGTGACCCACTCCATCATCCCTCATTTCTTTTGGTCCTCCAGTTGCAGCCATTCCTGCGGTTCCCATTCCCGATGGACGGGACGAAGAGGTGCCCACGTCGCCGCGAACTCGTCGCGAACTCGCCACGACTATCAAAACCGCGGCCTCGAACCTAATCATCCGGGACACATAAGTCACCGGGAACAAAGCATTTACCAAGTGGGAGGGAGGAGGAAAAGGGGGGAGGGCAAGAAGGAGGGAGTGGAAAAAGGGGGGAGGGGGAAGGAGGGGAAGAAAGGGGAGGGAGAGGAATCAAGGGGAGGAGGGTGGAGGGGAAGAAGGGGAGAGGAGAAGGAGGAGGGGAAGAAGGGGGACGGGGAGGGGGAGGAAGGGGAAGAAGGGGGAGGGGGAAGGACGGGAAGAAAGGGGAATAAGGGGAGAATGAGGGGGGAGAAGGGGGAGGAGAAGAGGGGGAAGGAGAAGAATGGGAGGGAGAAGGGAAGAAGGAGGGGAAGAAGGAGGGGAAGAAGGGGAGGGGAAGGGGGAAGAAGGGGAGGGGAAGGGGGAAGGAAGGGAGGGAGGGGAAGAAGGGGAGGGAGGGGAAGAAGGGGAAGGAAGGGAAGGAGGAGGAGGGGGAGTGAGGGGAAGAAGGGGAGGGGGAGGGAAGAAGGATACAGGGAGGAGGGGAAGAAGGAAAAGAAGGGGTGAGGGGAGTTACATAGACAAACGAACAGCAACAGAAAGGAAGGAAGAAAGGAGGATGGGAAAGGGAAGGAGAGGGGAGGTAGGGGAGAAAGGGAAAGTAACAGAGAAAGAGGAAATAAAAGGGAAAGGGAGAGGTGAAAGGGAACGGCAAAGGGAAGAATAGGGGAAAGAGAAGAGGAAGGGGAAGGAAATCGAATAGGAAGGGGAAGGGGAAAGGGGAAGGGCAAGTCGATGAAGCATAAAACGGGCAAAGGAGGAGCAGGAATGGGTAAGAGTGAGAGTGAGGATGAGGGTAAAGGTAAAAGGTAGGGTGAGGATAAAGGGCAGGGTGAGGGTGAGGGGAACATATAGTGTGATAAGAGGGGTGAAGTGAGATGAGTTGCAGGGTGATAGGAGTGTGATGGTGAGTGTGAGGGGTAGGATGAGGGTGAGGGTGAGGATGAGAAAAGAATGAGGGTAGGGTGAGGGGAACAAGTAGTGCGATTGGGAGGGTTGGAATGAAGTGACTTGCAGGGTGATAGGAGTGTGATGGTGAGTGTGAGGGTTAGGAGTAGGGTGAGTGTGAGGAGCACAATGAGGAACAGGAGTAGGGTGAGCGTGAGAGATAGGGTGAGAGATAGGGTGACAGGAGGGGTAGGGTGAGGTGAATTGTAGGGTGAGGGTGAAGAGTAGAGTGAGGGACAGGAGTAGGGTGAGCGTGAGAGATAGGGTGAGGATTTGGGATAGGGTGAGGGGAAGTGTGATGGGAGGGGTAGGGTGAGGTGAATTGTTGGGTGATGGAAATGTGATAGTAAGACTGAGGGTGAGGAGAAGAGTGAGAGTTAGGGTGGGTAGGGTGAGTGTGAGTGGTAGGGTGAGGGGTAGGATGAGGGATAGGGTGAGAAAGGCAGTGGTTGTGAGGGATAGGGTGAGGAGTAGGGTGAGGGGTAGGGTGAGATGATTGGTAGTCGTTCCAGCAGGTGACAGCACGACGTCCCCGCTGTCGACTCCCCTCTTTAGGCTGCGTTGCGCGCGTTTCCGTAAATACAGACAAATCGACAGATAGACAGACAGACAGACTCGGACATACCACACAGACAAACTGACGGCCGGTCAGGCCAAAAGACAGACACACAGAGGTGGGTATAGGATCAGACAGACAGACAGACAGACAGAGTGTGGGGAAGAGAAAATAGGTAGATAAGGGGGCAAAAATAAGCGATAGGTATTTCGGTGTGTGGCACACGAGGGGCGGCGTGCCATCGTGCCACAATGGCACAGGGTTGATAGCGCGGCACGACGAGCGGAAGGGCTGGAGGGGCATGGCGAGAAGTGGAGGGAAGTGGAGGAGAGGAACGGGGTCACCAGGTACAGAGATGTGGAGGGCAATGGTGGACTCAACCGTGTCGCTTGGCAGGTGAGGAGGAGGAAGAAGAGGAGAAGGAGGAAGAGGAGGAGGAGGAGCAGGAAGAAAAATATTAGAGGAAAAAGAGGGATAGGAGGAAGAAGAGGGACAGTAGGAAGAACAGTAGAAAGAGGGAGAACAGGAGGAGGAGGAGGAAGAGGAAGAAATATATTAGAGGAAAAGGGAAACAGGGGGAAGACGAGGGATAATAGGAAGAAGAGTAGTAAGAGGGAGAAGAGAAGGAGGAGGAAGAAGAGGTGTAGGAGGAAGAAAGGGTGTACGAGGAAGAAGGAGAGGAGGAGAGAGAGGGGGAAGAGAGAGAAGAGGAGAAATGGAAGAATAGAACTATTGAGAGTAAAGCTAGTGTTAGACGAAGAGGAGGAGGAAGAGAAGGAGGAGGAGGAAGAGGAGGAGGAGGAGGAGGAGGAGGAGGAGGAGAAAGAGGAGGAGGAGGAGGAGGAGGAGGAGGAGGAGGAGGAGGAGGAGGAGGAGGAGGAGAAGGAGGAGGAGGACAAGGAGGAGTAAGACAATGAAAAAGCAAAGAGAAAGAAATTAAGAAAGGAAAATAAGTACAAAAATAAAAAACTTAGAAGATATATAGAGAAACAGAGAGAAGTAGACAAAGACAAATAAATAAAAGAGTGAGAGGAAAAACGAAAAGAGGAAGAAAGAGAAGATATATCAATGGTTGTTCGCTAAGGGGAGAGAGAGAGAGAGAGAGAGAGAGAGAGAGAGAGAGAGAGAGAGAGAGAGAGAGAGAGAGAGAGAGAGAGAGAGAGAGAGAGAGAGAGAAGGAATGAGGGAGAAAAACTTAGACGAAGAGAGAGAGAAAGAGAGGGAGGGAAGGATGGACAAAGGGAAGGAGAAGGGGAGGAAGGGGGAGAAGTCTGGACGAAGGGAAGAAGAGAGGGAGAGAAGGGGAGAGAGAGAGGGATAGGGAGAGGGATGGAAAGGGGAAAGGGAGGGAGGAAAGGGGAGAGGGAGGGAGGGAGGGAGGGAGGTAGGTAGGTAGGTAGGAAGGGAGAAAGGGAGAGAGGGAGGCAAGTAGGAAGGGGTACAGAGAAGTAGGGAAGGAGGGAGAATGAGGGAGACAGAGGAAGAAAGAGAGGGAGAGGGAGAGAGGAAAGACAGGTATAGAGGAAAGGAGAAGGAGAGAGGCGATGTGAGGGGTTGAGGAAGAAACTGAGAAGGAGAACGGGAACAGAGGAAGGGAAGAAAAGAGGGGGAAGGGAAGAAGGGAAGAAGAGAGGGGGAAGGGAAGAAGGGAAGAAGAGAGGGGGAAGGGAAGAAGGGAAGAAGAGAGGGGGAAGGGAAGAAGGGGAGAAGAGAGGGGGAAGGGAAGAAGGGGAGAAGAGAGGGGGAAGGGAAGAGGGGAAGAAGAGAGGGGGAAGGGAAGAGGGGAAGAAGAGAGGGGGAAGGGAAAATGGAGGGTAGAAGAGAAGGGGAAAGGAGAGGATGATGAGGGAACTCGTACTCGAAGGAAGGACCCTGGACAACAATCTTCTGAAGGGGATGAAGTGAGACTGAAAGAGGGCGTGGAGAAAGAATCTTGACGGGAGATCGAGGAAGGAAACACAGACGCACAAACAGACAGACAGAGAGGACCGAGGCGAGAAAGCTTTCGCCATGAGTCGCTCAGCTCCGACTGAGGTCGTCACCTATGCCCGATGTGCTATGTGCTGTGTGCTATGTGCTATGCGCAAGTGCTGTTGGATTTATACGAGAGAGAGATAAATAGGGAAAGAGAGGGAGAGAGAGAAAGGGATAGGGAGGGAAGGAGAGAGAGAGAGAGAGAGAGAGAGAGAGAGAGAGAGAGAGAGAGAGAGAGAGAGAGAGAGAGAGAGAGAGAGGGGGGGGGGAAGGGAGGGAGGGAGAGGGAAAGGGAGAGAGTGATAGGGAGAGAAAGAAAAAGAGAGAGAGGGAGAGAGAGAGAGGGAGAGAGAGAGGGAGAGAGAGGGAAAGGGGAGGAGGGAGAGGGAAAGGGAGGGAGAGAGAGGAAGAGGGAGAGAGTGATAGGGAGATAAAGAGAGAGAGAGAGAGTGATAGGGAGAGAAAGAGAGAGGGAGGGAGAGAGAGAGGGAGAGAGAGAGATAGAGAGAGAGAGAGGGATAGAGAGAGAGGGAAAGAGAGGGAGGGAGAGGGAAAGGGACAGAGAGGGAGGGAGAGGGAAAGGGAGGGAGGGAGAGGGACAGGGAGAGAGGGAGAGGAAGAGAGTGATAGGGAGAGAAAGAGAAAGGGAGAGAAGCAGGAAATATCCGATTCCAGCATCCAACAACAATACAATGGCGTAGTTAGACGAAGAAGGGAATGAGAAGAAGAAGGAGAAGGCAAATAAGAAGAAAGAAGAGAAGAAGACAGAGGAGGAGGAGGAGGAGGGGGAGAAGGAGGGGGAGGAGGAGGGGGAAGGGGGGGGGCTGTTGAACAGATGTGAACACGCGAAGATAAGAAAGAGGGTGTGGAGGGAGGAAGGGAGGGAGAGGGGAAGAACAAAGGGATGAATTAAAACAAGTGCAGATTAGACACCTGATAATAAATGTCAGACACGGAGAGTATTGGCGATCAAATTGGAAAAGGGGACAATAGCTGGAGGAGGAGGAGGAGGAGGAGGAGGAAGCGGAAGAAGAGGAGGCGGAGGAGGAGGAGGAGGAAGATGAGGAGGTGAGGAGACGGAAGAAGAGGCGGAGGAGGTGGAGGTGGAGGAAGAAGAGGAGGAAGTGGTAGAGGAAGTGTAGAGGAGGAGGAGGAAGATGAGTAGGTGAGGAGGTGGAATAAGAGGCGGAGGAGGTGGAGGTGGAGGAAGAAGGTGAGGAGGTGGTAGAGGAGGTGTGGAGGAGGAGGTGTGGAGGAGGAGGAAGAGGAGGAGGAATACAAAGAGATGGGTGAAATGAGAAGACGTGTAATTCAATATATGGATTAACAAACATCAAGTGAAATAGATGGATGAATGGTTGAATGAATAGATGAAAATATAAAAACATTATTTACTAAAAATCAAATTTACATGAGTCATCAATAGATAAACAAATGAATAAATGAAATTTATAAAAAAGTTGATACTATATCGAAAAATCAAACAAATAAATAACATATAGATAAGACAAGATTTCTATGACGGCGCCAATTCAAGGAGATTATTTTTCTATTTTATTTATTTATCTATTTATCTATTTTACTTATTTGTTTACTTTTTAAAGAAAATCTAATAATATTTCTAATCAGAGAATCTAATATAGTCAGCCCTCACTACGAACTCGCTTTCTGTCGGAGGAACTCGATCCGACCTCACTCCCAAGTAAATAGATAAAATATATATATATATATATATATATATATATAAATTAATGACAAACAACAAGAGAACGATGAAGAGATGGAAAACATGGTAAGAAATGTATCAGAATCCTTGGTATTTTAAACATTATTATTATTACTTTTCATTAGAATGAATACACATTAAATCACTCTATGCTAAATCTGTAATAATACAAATTTTTAATTAAACAATAGGTGAACAAAACCATAAATAGATAAATAAAACAAGTGAACAGATGAAAAAGGAAACATGAAGTGAATCCATAAATACATAAATAAATGGATAAACGAATTAATAAACAAGAGAACATATATATGTATATATATATATATATATATATATATGTGTGTGTGTGTGTGTGTGTGTGTGTGTGTGTGTGTGTGTGTGTGTGTGTGTGTGTGTGTGTGTGTGTGTGTGTGTGTGTGTACGTGTGTGTGTGTGTATACGTGTGTGTGTGTGTGTGTGTGTGTGTGTGTGTGTGTGTGTGTGTGTGTGTGTGTGTGTGTGTGTGTGTGTGTGTGTGTGTGTGTGTGTGTGTGTGTGTGTGTGTGTGTGTGTGTGTGTGTGTATGAAGATCCTACGCCAAAAAGCGCTTAGTACCTTCGGCCGAAGCCGTCACCTTTGCCCTGTTATGCGCTTTAAGGACTGCTGGGCCAAGTAAATGCTGGGAACCTGAGAGGAATCCGGAACTCGAACCCACAACACAACGAATGCGAGATAAGAAAATTGATGAATAGATAAAAACATAAATGAAGAAACGAATAAATGCATGAAGAAAGGAAAAAATAAATAGATTCACAAATTGACAAATAAATATTTGCATAAATGATGCCAAGAAACTAAATACAGAAATTAATAAACAAAGAAATAAGTAAACAAATATAATAAATGACAAATCATACCAACAATACATCAACACGAAAAGGCAATATAATGTGCGTGCCTTGCTTATTCGCTTTGCAATGGCACGCGTGCCATGCGTGTCGTGCCAGACCGTACCTCACGTGCTTTGCCTGACTGTGCCACGCGTGCCGTGCCATCCCATGCCATGTGTGTCATGCCTGACCGTGCCAAGCCAGATCGTGCCACGCGTGTCGTGCCACCCCATGCTATGTGTGTCATACCTGACCGTGCCAAGCCAGATCGTGTCACGCGTGTCGTGCCTGACCGTGCCACGTGTGTCGTGCCATATCGTTCTACACATGCCGTTCCAGACGGTGTCACGCATGTTATGTCAGACCTTGCTACATGTGCTATACCAAAACCGTGCCAAGCGTGCCATGCCAGACCGTATCACGCGTGTCGTGTCCTACTATGATACGCGTGCCGTACTATACCGTGCTACGCGTGTCGTGCCACACGTGCTGTGCCAGATAGTGCCACTTTGTCCTGCACCGTATCCGGGCCCACAGCGCAT
>NC_134806.1:6476072-6478572 GCF_046742065.1 Oratosquilla oratoria | reverse complement strand
TAATTAGCGTTGAGGGCAGTCAGGCGGCAGGGTCCAAGATCGTGGTCAAAGATGTCGGCGCCCATGTGTCAAACCCCACTCAAGGTTTGAAAGGATTCATAATACTGCAAACCGTTACTACCCCCCTTGTGCAATGGAATGGATAGTTGGTATAGGGTCACAGTGTTTACCAGTAGTGGAGCTCTGAGCTCTCTTCCAGACGGTTCAAACCTCAGGGCTTCTCTGTTTATGCTTAGGGTCTGCAGCAACAGCAGCACCCTTCAGGCACGGAAGACGAGGAACTAAAGAGGTTCCTGGGCTCCTGCCGGCGGCGGCGACGGAGGCGATGATGGCGGTGACATTGCTATGGCAGCGAGACAGTTCGAAATGTTATCGTTAGGGTGATGGATGGATGGATGGATGGATGGACGGATGGATGATGGTCGGGCCGGGCGGCACCTCGGCTTCTGGCGAATCAGGAGTGACAGTGGGCAGCCCCGCACTCACACACACAAGGAGGAGGAGGAGGAGAAGGAGGAGGAAGAGGAAAAAGAGGAGGAGGAAAAGTAAGAGAAAAAGGAAGTGGACAAAAGGGAGGCGAAGGCGGAGGGGGAGGAAAATATGGAAAAGGAAGAGGAGGAGGAAAAGGAAGAGGAAGAGGAGGAGGAAGAAGAAGAGGAAGAGGATAAGGAGGAAGAGGAAAAGTAGAAGAAATAGGGAGAGTAGAAAAAGTAGGCTGAGGAAGAGGAGAAGAAAAAGTAAGCAAAATAGGAGGAGGTGGAGTAGTAAGAGGAAGAGGAAAAGGAAGAGAAATGGGAGGAGAAGGAAGAGGAAGAGTAAGAAAAAAGAAGAGGAGGAGAGAGAAGCGAAGGAGGAGAAGAAAGAGGAGGAGGAAGAGGAAAAGTAAGAGAAATAAGAGGAGAGGGAGGTGAAGTAGGAGGAGAAGGAAGCGGTGACGGAAATGGAGGAAGAGGAGGAGGAGGAGGAGGAGGAGGGAGGAGAGGGAGGAGGAGAAGGAGGAGGAAGGAAGAGTAGAAGTAACTGTAGGAATAGCAGGGACATTATGAGTTGTAGTAGTAGTAGTAGTAGCAGTAGTATGATTAATAGTAGGAGTAAAATTAGGAGGAGGAGGACATTAGAAGGAAGAGTAGGAACAGGAGTAGTTGGCTTGTAGGCATAAAAATAGTAGGAATAACAACATGAGGAGGAGAAAGAGAAGGAGAAGGAGAAGGAGAGGTAGAAGGATAAAGGGGGAAAGTACGAAAAAGAAGAGTAGGACTATTAGTAGAGACAGCAGAAGTGATAGCAGTAGGAATGGGAAGAGGAGGAGGAGGAGGAGGAGGAAGATGAAGAGGAAGAGGAGGAGGAAGAGAAGAAAGAAGAGGAGGAGGAGGGGTAGGAGAGGAGGAGGAGGAGGAGAAGGAAGATGAGAAGGAAGTGGAGGAGGAAGGGAAGACGGAGGAGGAGAAGGAAGAGGAGAAGGAAGAGAAGGAATAGGAGGAGGGGAAGGAGGAGGAGGAGGAAGAGGAGAAGAGGAGGAGTAAAATGGGGAATGATAAGTTAAAGAGAAGGAAGAAGAGAATGGGAAGGAGTTGAAAGAGGAGGGAGAATAAGAATGAAAAGGGAGGAAGAGAAGGGAGAGGAGGAAGAGGAGGAGGACAAGAAGGAAGAGGAGAAAGAAAAAAAGGAGAAGGAGGAGAGGAAGGAGAAAAAGCAGAGAGAGGAGGAGAGGGGATACGGCGGAGGAGAAGGAGGAGGAGGAGGAAGAGGAGGAGGAGGAGGAGGAGGAGAGGGATAAGGAGGGGATGGGGGAGGAGAAGGAGGGGATGGGGGAGGAGAAGGCGGTGAAGAAGCAGGAGAATGAGAATGATGAGGAAGAGAAGAAGGAGGAGGAGTTGGAGGAAGAGGTGGAGAAGTCGGCGAAGAAGCAGGAGAATGAGAATGAGGAGGAACAAAAGGAGGAGGAGGAAGAGGAGGAGAAGGCGGCGAGGGAAAATCAGAAGAAGGTGGAGGAGGTGGAAAAGGGAGAGGAGGAGGAAGAGGAGGAATAGAAGGTAGAGAAGGCGGAAAAGGAAGGAGAGAAGAAGGAGGGGGAGAAGGACAAGGAGAAGCAGGCGAAGGAAGAAGAGGAATAGAAGGTAGAGAAACGGAAAAGGAAGGGGAGGAGGAGGAGGAGGAGGAGGAGAACGTGAAGGAGGAGGAGAAGAAGGGGGGAGGCGAAGGAGAAGGCGGAGGTGTAAGAGAAGGTGGAGGGGTGGAGAAAGAAGGGGAGGGGGGAGGGGGGGAGGAGGAGGAGGAGGAGGAGGAGGAGGAGGAGGAGGAGGAGGAGGAGGAGGAGAGCTAAGTAGGGAGACACCAAGGCCGAGCAGAGAAAGAAAGAAGAAGTTAACCGTTGGCTTCGTCCTCAACATCTGCGAAGTAACGACAAGAAGTCGTCGCCACCGTCGTCTGCATTTTTTTTTTTTTTTTTTAATGTACACCCGGAACGCGAGGCAAATGCCCACAGGAGACCCCGGAACGG
>NC_134806.1:6463759-6471259 GCF_046742065.1 Oratosquilla oratoria | reverse complement strand
GGCACCTCGGCTTCTGGCGAATCAGGAGTGACAGTGGGCAGACCCGCACTCACACACACAAGGAGGAGGAGGAGGAGAAGGAGGAGGAAGAGGAAAAAGAGGAGGAAAAGTAAGAGAAAAAGGAAGTGGACAAAAGGGAGGCGAAGGCGGTGGGGGAGGAAAATATGGAAAAGGAAGAGGAGGAGGAAAAGGAAGAGGAAGAGGAGGAGGAAGAAGAAGAGGAAGAGGAAAAGTAGGAGGAAGAGGAAAAGTAGAAGAAATAGGGAGAGTAGAAAAGGTAGGCTGAGGAAGAGGAGAAGATAAAGTAAGCAAAATAGGAGGAGGTGGAGTAGTAAGAGGAAGAGGAAAAGGAAGAGAAATGGGAGGAGAAGGAAGAGGAAGAGTAAGAAAAAAGAAGAGGAGGAGAGAGAAGCAAAGGAGGAGAAGAAAGAGGAGGAGGAAGAGGAAAAGTAAGAGAAATAAGAGAAGAGGGAGGTGAAGTAGGAGAAGGAAGCGGTGACGAAAATGGAGGAAGAGAAGGAGGAGAAGGAAGAGGAGGAGGAGGGAGGAGAGGGAGGAGGCGAAGGAGGAGGAAGGAAGAGTAGAAGTAACTGTAGGAGTAGCAGGGACATTTTGAGTTGTAGTAGAAGTAGTAGTAGCAGTAGTATGATTAATAGTAGGAGTAAAATTAGGAGGAGGAGGACATTAGAAGGAAGAGTAGGAACAGGAGTAGTTGGCTTGTAGGCATAAAAATAGTAGGAATAACAACATGAGGAGGATAAAGAGAAGGAGAAGGAAAAGGAGAGGTAGAAGGATAAAGGGGGAAAGTACGAAAAAGAAGAGTAGGACTATTAGTAGAGACAGCAGAAGTGATAGCAGTAGGAATGGGAAGAGGAGGAGGAGGAGGAGGAGGAAGAGGAGGAGGAAGAGGAGGAGGAAGAGGAGAAGGAAGAGGAGGAGGAGGGGAAGGAGGAGGAGGAGGAGGAGAAGGAAGATGAGAAGGAAGAGGAGGAGGAAGGGAAGAAGGAGGAGAAGGAAGAGGAGAAGGAAGAGAAGGAATAGGAGGAGGGGAAGGAGGAGGAGGAGGAAGAGGAGAAGAGGAGGAGTAAAATGGGGAATGATAAGTTAAAGAGAAGGAAGAGAAAGGGAAGGAGTTGAAAGAGGAGGAGAATAAGAATGAAAAGGAGGAAGAGAAGGGAGAGGAGGAAGAGGAGGAGGACGAGAAGGAAGAGGAGAAAGAAAAAAAGGGAAGGAGGAGAGGAAGGAGAAAAAGCAGGAGAGGAGGCGAGGGGATACGGCGGAGGAGGAGGTGGAGGAGGAGGAAGAGGAGGAGGAGGAGGAGGAGAGGGAGAAGGAGGGGATGGGGGAGGAGAAGGAGGGGATGGGGGAGGAGAAGGCGGTGAAGAAGCAGGAGAATGAGAATGATGAGGAAGAGAAGAAGGAGGAGGAGTTGGAGGAAGAGGTGGAGAAGTCGGCGAAGAAGCAGGAGAATGAGAATGAGGAGGAACAAAAGGAGGAGGAGGAAGAGGAGGAGGAGGAGGAAGAGGAGGAGGAGGAGGAGAAGGAAGAGGAGGAGGAGGAGGAGGAAGAGGAGGAGGAAGAGGAGGAGAAGGCGGCGAGGGAAAATCAGAAGAAGGTGGAGGAGGTGGAAAAGGGAGAGGAGGAGGAAGAGGAGGAATAGAAGGTAGAGAAGGCGGAAAAGGAAGGAGAGAAGAAGGAGGGGGAGAAGGACAAGGAGAAGCAGGCGAAGGAAGAAGAGGAATAGAAGGTAGAGAAACGGAAAAGGAAGGGGAGGAGGAGGAGGAGGAGGAGGAGGAGGAGGAGGAGAAGAAGGGGGAGGCGGAGGAGAAGGCGGAGGTGTAAGAGAAGGGGAGGGGGAAGGGGGAAGAGGAGGAGGAGGAGGAGGAGGAGGAGGAGGAGGAGGAGGAGGAGGAGGAGGAGGAGGAGAGCTAAGTAGGGAGACACCAAGGCCGAGCAGAGAAAGAAAGAAGAAGTTAACCGTTGGCTTCGTCCTCAACATCTGCGAAGTAACGACAAGAAGTCGTCGCCACCGTCGTCTGCATTTTTTTTTTTTTTTTTTTTCATGAACACCCGGAACGCGAGGCAAATGCCAACTGGAGACCCCGGAACGGCTCCGGTAGGAGATCGAGACCGGTTTTTGTCGGTGTTGCCAAAGGTCCGGTACTGTGGTGGTCAGATACCCATCAAGATATCTCTGCCCTGAGGGTTTCGGTTGTGTGTGTGTGTGTGTGTGTGTGTGTGTGTGTGTGTGTGTGTGTGTGTGTGTGTGTGTGTGTGTGTGTGTGTGTGTGTGTGTGTGTGTGTGTGCGTAATTCACCACGGTCTTGGATCACGTGTTGGACTTGTCATCGACATCTTTTACTCTTCCGGATGAAAACTCAGAGCTCATAATTACATAGCTCTATCTATAGGTAATGTATATATGTATGCTAGTGTATGTGTGTGTGTGTGTGTGTGTGTGTGTGTGTGTGTGTGTGTGTGTGTGTGTGTGTGTTAGACTCGTGATCGACATCTTTTACCCTCCCGGGTAATAATTAGCCTACATATCCCGATTTATGGGTAATGTATGTGTGTTAGTGTGTGTGAGTGTGTGTGTGTGTGTGTGTGTGTGTGTGTGTGTGTGTGTGTGTGTGTGTGTGTGTGTGTGTGTGTGTGTGTGTGTGTGTGTGTATGTGTGTGTGTGTAATTCACCCTCCCGGGTGAAAGCTCAGAGCTCATAATTAGCCTACATATCCCGATTTATGGGTAATGTATGTGTGTTAGTGTGTGTGTGTGTGTGTGTGTGTGTGTGTGTGTGTGTGTGTGTGTGTGTGTGTGTGTGTGTGTGTGTGTGTGTGTGTGTGTACTTGACTGTAAATAACAGGATAAGAGATATAATCGTGGTATCCCGTCTCTTTGCTTCTATTAATCAAACGTAACTTTGAATTTGCTTTTGTTTATGCTGAGTGACAACAGTCTCCTTGCACACTGCTCCAAGAACCATCGAGTTTGCTTCAAAATCTGAATATTTCAAACACTTTCTATTTGTCTATCCCACATCAAAAAGTCTCTCTTGGCTATTGTGTCAGCTTCCGAGTCCTGCTGTTATCATCATCTCTCTCCTTTTTCGTTCTATTATATTTAGTTTGTGTATGCTTTGTTAACTTGACTGAGAACTGTGTGTGAGTGTGTGTGTGTGTGTGTGTGTGTGTGTGTGTGTGTGTGTGTGTGTGTGTGTGTGTGTGTGTGTGTGTGTACGCAAGCGCGTTTACCTAATAATTTGTTACCTTATCGTAATACGCATCGGAAAAACTACTCGTGTGGTATCCCGTCTTTGCGTTTCCGTCGGTCAAAAGTGACTTGGAATTCGTTGTCGCGCATGCATGAGTGCGTGTGTGTGTGTGTGCGTATGTGTATGTATGTACGTGTATGCGTCTATGTGTATGTGTGTATGTTTATGTGTATGCGTGTGTTCATGTGTGTGTGTGTGTGTGTGTGTGTGTCTGTGTGTGTGTATGCGTGTGTATATGGGTGTGTATGTATGTGTGCGTATGTGTCTGCGTATGTGTGTGTATACTTGTGTATGCACACGTACGTACATGCGATCAAGTCATCGTTCTTGCATGCAAGCGTGCGTGTGTTGGAATGCACGCTTGATTGCATTTGTGCGTTCGTATGTGAGTCCGCCGACTATGGCCCCCCCACCCACCTCACCACCCCCTCAAGGACGTCAACGCCGCTTCTCGTTGTTGCAAGAAGACGTGACGCCAAGGGTCCGTCGGTTGAAGAAAAAAAATTGATGAGGATGGAGACTCGCTAAATGGATGACTGAGTGGCACTCTGCGTTTTTACAACGCCTTCTACACCAACTCCAATCCCCCCAATGGATAGGAATGGATTACAGTGGATGATTTGGTGATCTTATTGTTGATATATTGTAACTCCTTGAGTAGACATGATGAGCTATACCTCACAGACTCTTGGTCAGGTCCCAAAGCTTGAAACCTTCGCCACTATTCCTGCCTTTGGACGGGACTTTCCTGGAACTCTCCCAGTATAACCACTACTCGGGGCAGCCACATCAACTTTTCACAGAGACGAGGTTCCTGGGTGGTGGTGGGTGGGATGGTGGTGGTGGTGGCTTGGGGGGTGGGGAGTCTTGCCCTGACCACTTAGGGAAGGAAATAATCTATTTTCCTTTAAGAGCTAAATGTTCAACAGCCCCGCGCGACGGTGCCACGTTTAAAAATGGCCAAGCTTTAGGCCTTGTTCACACTAGCGGTTTCAACCGCGGCGGTTCAATTACAGTGTAAGTCAGTGGAAGGGTTCACACATAACCGCGCAGTTTTTCCTTGACTATGCGGTACCGCCGCGGTCCAAACCGCTATTGTGAACAGGGTCTTAGTGCACCTTAATAGTGAAGAGATCAAAGGAAGAGTCGAGGTTAGCTTTTTGTATTCAGTGTTATGAGAAGATTAAAGCATTTCTCTTATATGTTATCGGCCCCTGCAAAAGCCACACTGATCTCGGGTACGACTCTGGTAGCACTTCACTCGAATAAAATAAATAAAATAAATCAAAGAATGATGATCGCGCAAAATCCATGGAGAAGTATCTTAAGAGTTATCATTGTTGTCTTATAGGGTGGATGGTGCTCGTTATGAACACCGTCAACCCCCTACCGGGCAGGAGTGGAAGATTAATGGTTTGTGGACCATCTATTCTGTAAGGAGGCGGGAAGGTAATTAGCTTCTGGAGATAAACTAACAGACAGATGGGCACACAGTTAAGTAGATGAACGGATAATCAGGCACGTTGGATGACAGGCAGGCAGGCAGGTCCGCACATACACTCGCACACACACACACACGCACACACACACATACACACACATACACACACACACACACATACACTCGCACACACACACACACACATACACACACACACACATACACTCGCACACACACACACACACACACACACACACACACACACACACACACATACACACACACATAAACACACACCTGAGCTCTCATCCTAAAGGGTGACAGTTGTCGATTATGAGCCCTGTTTGTGACCTAAGAGCATGATGAGTCACATACAAACAAGCTGATACCATTTACGAACTCGCAACGAGGTAAGATAAGTAGATAGTAAGAGACGGGATCCCAATAGCGTTGCGACTTTCCTGTATACAACAATCGGGTAAACATAAGTAAACACACATACATACATACATACATACATACACACACATATACAAACATACATATACACACACACACAAGCACATACATACTCGTACACTCCCACACAAGCACACAAGCACATACACACCACCCACACAAGCACACACACACACAGCCTAGAATATTTGTAAACCTACCAGCCATTATATAGAGAAAACCGAAAGCTGTCACCTGTCATCAGCCTGAACAAAACGATTAAAGTAAGTAACCGAATTAAGGAGCTCAGAATTGGTCGATTAAGGTTTACGCCGAGTTGGAAGTGGAAGACGAAACCAATTACAAAAATACGAACACACGCGTTAACTTCTTCTCAACCACGAGGAAAGTTTACATTCTTTTTTGTGTTCGTACCCTGTAACTTCCTTTGTGGATTCGTATCTGCAGAAGTGCGGTAGAGAATTTCATACCATTGCAGTTACTACAGGGTGTGAAAATAGACAAAACTACCCACTCCCCTTGTCAAGGAATAAACTCGCAACATCATCGGTGATTTCATAGTAGCTTGCTGAGTGTCAGTGGGTTGAGATAAAAAAAAAAAAAAAAAAAAAAAAAAAAAAAATATAGTCAGCCATAACTAACGTGCATCGGAGACTGGATCTACGACTTACAGGTACCCTTCTGACGTCATCATTACGTCATAGTTTGCCGCCAGAATATTAACAACCCAGTTGTGATGTCACTAATGACGTCAAATCGACTCTACGATGTCGGTGCTCAAGATGGATGCAAATCTGATCGAGGTTGTATTTTACAGCTCGCAAGTTGCTGGGCACACATCAAAGTTGTATCTTACAACTTGCAACGGAAAAGCCGAGGGTTTTTTTTAGTTGCGACCCAGGCCGTCACCTTTGCCCTAAGTACTCGGATGTCCAGAGAAAGCGAAGTTTACCCGTTTAGCTGATGAGCTCGAACGTGGAAACTCGGAAGTCGTATCTTACGACGCTGCAAGATACAAATCGATTCTGGGTTCAGGACTGCCAGGAGGAAAAGTACACGGCACAAATACATGTACATATCAAAAGTGTACGAGGGCGAAGGAGTGGGGAAGGAGGGAGAAGGAAAATTGGGATGGATGGGGAAAAGGGGTTGCAGTTGAGGACGAGAGAGAGAGAGGGAGAGAGACGAGGGAGAGAGAAAGAGAGAGAGACAGACAGAGAGGGAGGGGGGAGAGGGAAGGAGAGAGAGAAAGAAAGAGAGGAGGGAGAGAGAGAGAGAGATGGAGGAGGGAGGGAGAGAAAGAGAGGAGGGAGGGGAGAGAGAGAAAGAGAGGAGGGAGGGGAGAGAGAGAAAGAGAAAGAGGGAGGGAGACAGAGAGAGAGAGAGATAAGGTGGGTAAAGTAAATGTATAAGTCTTGTCTCCCTTTCCATATTGCACATGCATTCATGCATCTCAGAAAACCACAAGTAATTACGACACTTTTATTCTTTTGTCCCATCGCGTTTACGATTGCTCGTAAGACTCGCTTGTTATCAGCGATATGCAGATAACGTTTTGGGATCCAAATCATTACAAATGCGACAGAGACAGCCTTTGCTAATCCCGTGATATAAGATAATGACAGAGGCATGTGTGTGTGTGCGTGTGTGTGTGTGTGTGTGTGTGTGTGTGTGTGTGTGTGTGTGTGTGTGTGTGTGTGTGTGCGTGTGTGTGTAAAAGAGAGAGAGAAGAAAACAGATACAGACAGACACATACTAACAAATACAAATAAATATAAAGTGAGACAGAAACATAGACAGAAGCTTAGAGAGTAACAGACAGGTACAGGGATAGACATACAGACACAGAAGAAAGGAACCGACAGATAAAGAAAGACATAGACAGGTACAGAAACAGACCACCTAAGACAGACATAACAAAGGCAGAGACACACATAAGCTTTCCGATTAACAGACAAACAGAATGACCGACTAACAAAAGGGAAAGGGGAGGAGAACATTCCTTGTCCCTCTATTATTCAGCAAATATCATTAATCTCCTTTTTAATTCTTGTAGTCCTTTTAATGCATAAGATGACTCAGTACTTAACGAAGTTCGGAGATCTCCCACAGTGTAAGCACATAAAGATTAGACACAACATTTCGTCTTTCTCGTTTTTTTTTTCCATTCCCAGACCGTTAATCAACGTCAACCAATGTTTATTCTGCAGTTTTGCCTTGTTCAATGCATTCTAATTGTCACTCCATATTTCTTTTATCTATTTATTTTTAATTCTTTGTTTACATATGATAAGGAGATTCAGCCTCCCCTCCCTCTCTCCCTCATCCA
>NC_134806.1:6443759-6458759 GCF_046742065.1 Oratosquilla oratoria | reverse complement strand
TTGGCATCGGCATCGGCAAAAAAATGGAATCGGCATACCCCTTCATATAATAAAATTAATAAATATGGAAATAAATACATAAATGTCATAGGAATACACCCATCCCTACCTTCCTCTTGGTCTCCTCCCCCTCCATCTCTTGCAGTTTACTTCACACTTCCCGCTGGACAAGGCCCAAATAAACAGGGTAATCTCATCTCATCTTGTGATCCGCGTTTCGAACGATCTGTAAAAAGTCTTGATAGCCTTCGCCTCATTTCGCAAGAGCCATTCCGCAACTTTGAACGGCACTACGCGTGGGGGGCCCCGCCTCCCAAATCCCATCTCCGGCTCCAATCTTCCTGCGAAGCGGAGAACCTACACCGAATAATCAAGGTTTCTTTGTTTTTGGTAATGACGAGTAATTTACTTTTTTTTTTTTTTTTTGTAGAATATCTTTACATAATTGTTATGGTTGCAACTCTTGTTGATATCATTATTATTATTATTATTATTATTATTATTATTATTATTATTATTATTATTATTATTATTATTATTATTATTATTATTATTATCATTATTATTATTATTGTTGTTGCTATTATTATTATGTTATTATTACTATTATTATCATTATTATTATTATTATATCATTGTTGTTGTTCTTATTATTATTATTGTGAATATCACTATCATTGCTATTATTATTATCATTATTAATACTTGTTGATATTATTATTCATTATTAGAGAGAGCGAGATAAGTGGGACAAAAGAACAAATACATTAATAAAAATAAACAAAGGAAATAGGGGAACGTAGAAAGGTAGATATATGAATAGAGCGATATAGACGGAAACTAAAACGGAATGAACACAGATATACATGACGTTGAACAACTTTCCAAAGGCACGGTGTCCTTGGTGCAATTGTCGCTCAACGATTAGTGTTCATGGCTCAACGATGATCGCCAAACGATTGTCTAGACTCTTAGTGTATCAATTCTTTGTCTTTGAATGATGGGCTCTTTGGCTTTGATCTGCAAAGTACGAGGCTGATAAATTTTTTATTAACCGAACCCACAACCAACGCGCTTACCCAAATAGGATGCCAGGTAGTAGGAGGCGCGTCATATGCCATTGGCTGTGTTAGGCTAATAATGGCATAGATCAAAATGTACCTTAAATCCCGCTTTTCCGCTCAGCCATACACATTTAGCATTTCCTTGCTTGTAAATAAACAATTATTTATTTATTATAATTAATCAATAAAACATACAAAAATCATTGCGAAAATTATCCTCTTTCTTCTTCGTCTTCGTGAGGATGAGAAACACATTGCAAGGACTAACTCCAAAAAAAATGAAATTTTGAAGAAAAAAAATAAATAAATAAAAATAAAAACGTCTTCCAGAAAACTGGAAACGAGTGGAAAGCTCTTCAAGAAATGACCAAAAACATTTCGGGTAAAACTATCTGGAAGGAAGTTTTAATAGTTCGCTTATGTTGAAAGACGAAAAGCAAAGAAAAATTCACTCCAGGAGATAGCTTCCTACGGCCGACCGACGCCGCAACCTTTGCCCTGGGTGTTAGGCCAGCTGGTGCGAATGATTCATCAATGGCTGCTGTTAGCGGGAAGGGTGGGGTAGGTAATATAATGGTATACTATCTGTGATGTGAATGAATGAATGAATGAAGGAATGAATGAAGTGAGGTTCCCGCAGATGTTATCGCATGTTACACCTGCATACACAAGCAACGATCCAGCTTGAAGATTTCAACAGGAAAAATGTCTGTTCAAAATGCTCTCTCTCTCTCTCTCTCATGCTCTCTCACTCTCTGCCATGCTCTCATCTCTTCTCTCCCTACCTCTCCATCTCCTCCCTCTCTCTCTCTCTTTCTCTTTCGACCTCCCTTTTTCTCTCACTCCCCACTTCTCTCTTTCTCTCTCTCTTCTTCCTTTGCTTCCCGGCCCTTCTCTCTCTCTGTCTCTCTTTCTCCTTCACTCCCCCCTACCTCTCTATCTTTCTCCCTTCTTTCTTAACTCCCCCCCACATCTCTTTCCTTCTACCCTCCATCTGTAGGTCTCTCCTTTTCTTACTCTCTCACTCCGCTACATCTCTCTCTCTCTCTCTTCCTTTCTTCCTCTCTTCCCAACTCTCCACTCCCTCTCATTCTCTTCATCCATCTCTTTTTCTCTTTCTTTCCTTTTCCCTCTTCTTCTCTCTTATAAACAGGCACGCTGGAAAACATGATTGCTCACACACACACACACACACACACACACACACACACACACACACACACACACGGCTCGACGGTGCAGTGGTATCGTTCTCGACCGCTAATCCAAAGATCAGAGGTCCACGGGTAAAAATAAAAACACAATAAATAAATAAATGAACGAATAAAAAAAAAACTGCACCGCGAGCCGGTACTCCAACTCTGATGGGCAAGGAGTTGTATGTGTGTGTGTGTGTGTGTGTGTGTGTGTGTGTGTGTGTGTGTGTGTGTGTGTGTGTGTGTGTGTGTGTGTGTGTGTGTGTGTGTGTGTGTGTGTGTGTGTGTGTGTGTATGTGTGTGTGTGTGTGTGCATGTGTTGTATGGCCACAGCATTACCGTTTGGGCCACATATGAGCTCCGTACTCTCATCCGGAAGGGCAAAAGTTTTCGATCACGTGTTTAACACGTAATCCAAGACCGTGGTGAATCAAACGTACACAAACGTACATATATACACACGTACCCAAACGTACATACATATCCGTGCAGCCGGAAACGATGCAATTAGTGTTCGAGCGCGATGTTGCCACTTAAAAAAAAAAAAAAAACATACATGGTTTCCTGGTATCCAGTACCGAACGTGGAGGTACGTGTGGATACTACGTACCATATTCGAATTACAATTTGTTGTTTTTTTGTTTTATTCTATGTATCTATTCATTTGTTTATTATTATCTTATTATCATCTTTATTATTATTATCATTATTATTATTATTATTATTATTATTACTATTTATTGTAAATATCATCATAATATTATTATCATTCTGTTCAAAGGGTCGTTAGGCTACCTCGGAAGGCACTGCGACAAGCTCACTTTAATAAGACGGGCAAGCAGAGAGCAGACCAAAGTTGCTAGATACTGTGCTAGCGTGGCTGCGGATTGAAGTGTCTAGAAACGGGACAGCAAAATAAATAAATACATGAAATAATAATAATGTTCTACTCGTGTTTTATGGCTGTCGTCAAGCGATTTTATTCATTGCTAATATTATGGGGTGAGTTGCCTATGTTTCATTTTATTCAAAATATTTTCATTTTCCAACAAGCACAAAAATTTATTTTTGTTTCTAGACTTTTAAAGTGGCAATTTCAAATATGTCACTCAAATATCATTTCTACGGGAAGAATGTAATTATCATACAATTCTTTGAATGACAGCATATACCATATTACTTCATCTTCACAATGTCACCTTGTTCATTTGTTATATATATCAAATTTATTTTTTCTTTCTCACTTGATGTTTGTGTGAGATGATTATTTAGGATAATTGAATTTAGCACCAATTAAAGCATTTGAATGCTCTCATTTCCGTGATATTGTTTTTTTTTATTCTTAGTTTTCTCATTTCGTTTCGTAAAAATATCATAAAAGCAATTTTATATATATATATCTAATAATATAATTTTCACAAAAAATATTGCAAAATATAAATAAATCTTCGACTGGTAAACTCCATCATATGAATATATATCTAATATGAAATATGTCTTAAAATTAGATTACTGGCGAGCTGGGGTTTAATATAGCTCGCTGGTGACATTTGGCAACTATCCTTGGCGGGAAACTCCACCGTTTGATTACTAATACAACTAATACATGAATCTTATAGTTTTTATTCGTCTTAAATCTTATAATGGAAACTAAATTAATTCATATATCTAAACATATTTGTGGAACCCACAAAACCTCACAGAAAGAAAAAATAAAGCATGCCTACCATCGTCCCAAAATATAGCTAAGTAATTGATTACTCAAATGACTTACCAGGAGACGAAGCCATGGAGAAAGCTTGATATCAACCACTAAAAACACTTTTTACCTTTTATTATCACTCTTACATAATCACAACACATTTGCAAGACACAAATAATTGTAAAATTACCATTATCACAATATTTTGCCACACATTTTCAACATAACAACGTACGTCCACTTTCTACCAAGCACATCGTCGTTATGACGTCATAGCGTTTAGGCAGATGTCGAGATTTAATTAAAGTATGTGCAACGGCAATAAAACTAATGCATGAAATTAATAAGAATCGTAAAAGAAAATTAATATTTCCTCTTTATAATCCGATATTGATTGATTCCTCTATTTATTCATTGGTTTGTTTATCAAATTTTCACGATTTTTTCGAATTTGTAATTAATCATGACATAACGGTCTAGTGCAGTGGTTCCTGTGGGGAATTCCCCACTGGTGGGGAATGGCGGAGTTACCAAGTGGGGAATGACCGGTCGGACAGAAGAACCAGTTTTTTTTTTTTTTTTTAATCGATGTGTTTTCGTTTCTTTTTGTTTGTTTCTGGTGTCTTCTTGTTGTCACCGATGCTGTGGTGGGAAATGGAGAGTTGGCTCACTAAAAAGTGGGGAATTGGAGAAAAAAGGTTAAGAACCCCTGGTCTAGTGAATAAAGTGAAGGCAAGATGGTAAAAATAATACACAATTGAATGAAATAACAAATCTATTTCATGCAAAATTGTCAAGGAATTTTTAACCAATTCCATATGTTCTGTTTAGGAACAGGTATGTGGATCATTCACCGTGGTCTTGGACTACGTGTTAGCCTTGTGATAGACAGCTATTCCCCTCCTGAATGAGAGCCCTGATGTGGGGCACGATCTCGGTTTACAGAGTTAAAGCCCATCGACACTAACAACTACACCCATGAGTGGTGTATGCATATGTGTGTGATTCACCATGGTCTTGGATCACGTGTCGGATTCGTGATCGACAACTATTTCCCTCCCGTAAAGAGCCCCATTCACGACAACGATTTTCAACCCCAACCCAGATTTCGAACATGGTCGGGGTTGGAGTTGTGGTTGGCGGCTTCGCCACTCACTGCAACAACCAATTGTCCAATTTTTCGCAGTTGATCCGCAGTTCTATTGTGATAAGATGTCTGATCTCGTCTCTGACGATATTTTTAATATTGCTGTCTTTTTAGAGGCAGATAGAAAGCGCAAAAAAAAGTCAAAGTCAGTCTTGGCTTCAAAAAAGAAACAAGCTATCCCATAATCCCATAATATCCCATAATATCCCATAATATATGTCAATTTATTATTATTTACTATTTACCTGTTTGATTATTATTTAACTATACCTATGCATTTATTTATGTATTTTATTTGTTATTTACATTATTATAGTTTTTATTTATTGTTTTATTATTAATATGATTTTTTTTTTCGCATCCGACCTAGATATGGATCAAAAGGTCTCCTGTCAGCATGCTCCGCCTTTGTAATCCTTTGTAATTGTTAGAGGAACTGAGACTAGAGCCTAAAGACTATATGAACTATTTAAGAATGGATGAATCCACATTTTTAGAACTTCTGTCCTTGGTAACACCAATCATAAAAAAAACAGGATACGATGATGAGGAAGGCTATTACACCTCATGAACGTCTCGTATGTACATTACGATTCATATGAAGACCTCAAATTTTCTTCACTCATATCGCCCCAAGTACTAGGAAGAATAATTCCTGAGACCCGTGATGCAATTCATAAGGTTCTTTTAACTTTCCATAGGCATGGATGTTGACGATATATCTCAATAATCTCTCTTACGAAATCTTTACTGTACGCTTCCATTTTTTTTTTTTAGTTAGGCAGCACAACTATAGCTACAAACGCACGGTACGAAATTTTGGGTACAAGTGATAGATTTGGTTGTCCGCACCCATCCACCACTCCAACCCCAACACAGACATAGAGCTCCGCCCACAAAATATATTAGGAAAATCTGAACGACTCCAACCCCAACCACGACCTGCAAATCGGGGTTACGATGTAGGTTGTTGGAGCCCATCCACGAGAAAATTTGGTCTGGGTTGGGGTTGGAAATCTGGGTTGGGGTTGAAAATCGTTGTCGTGAATGGGGCCCTTTTAGAGAGCTCAGAGCTCATATATAACCGATCTATGGGTAATGCTGTGACCTTACACACACACACACACACACAACTCCCCGCCCACGAGAGTTGGACTAACAACCCGCAGCGCAGCGATACTGAACTTATTTCAGCCCTGGGCGGGATTCGAACCCGGACCTCCGTAGTGGCAGCCGGGAACTCTAACCACTGCGCGCGCGCGTGTGTGTGTGTGTGTGCGTGCGCGCGCGCGTGTGTGTGTATGCGCGTGTTTCGTCACTGGATACGAAAGCTTATATTGGTGCGAATATTTTACACTAAAATATTAAACACAACAAAATCAACAATTCATTAATCTTTGTTTAGTTCAATGAATGCAATCAACTTTTGATGATCTATATATTTTGAATATTGTAGAGTACAATTGCTTTTAAAAGTTCGTTTCACAAATTTTTAGTTAATTCATATATTCTATTTATTCTATTCAATTACTAATTCATCTCATATTTGTTATTTGAAAAAAGTATGTATAATTTAAGAGACAAATATATTTTTACACATTTGTATTGTTGAAAAAACTTAGGCAGTTAGGTTAGGTAAGGTAAGATAGGGTTAAGTTAAATTAGTTTAGATTAGGTTAGCCTGCAAAAAAATAAGTTTTAGAAAAGAATACAAATTATAAAACGTAACCAAATTAACTTAATCTAACCTAATCTTATTGTGTTTTATGTCAAAACAAATTGGGAAAAAAGTATTGACAAATAACCCACAAGTATCTTTTTTATGTATTTACATATGTAATTTTATTTTATCTATATCAGTATATTTATTTATCTACCCATTTGCTTATTCGTTCCTTCATTTGTTTATTTATGATTTACTTATCAATTGCTTTATTCATCTTATCTCTATTTATTTGTTCATTTTCCAATTACAAGGGAAGAGAAAGAAAAGAGAAAAAGAGAGAAAAGATAGAGAAAAAGAGAAGGAAGTTTCTGGAGGCAAGGCAAGCGCCTGTGACGTCATATCGAGGAGCCACAAAGACGCCCTCCTTTTGCGACAAAATATTCATTTCAACTCTACATTCCTTATCTTTACTCGTCTTGCCAAATTGTACGTAATGCCTATCTGCAAGTCTTAATATTTTTCTCTTTAATTTTTGCAAAAACGTGATATTCAATGCGTTTTAATACATTAATCTTTATAGTCTAATTTATCCCACAACCGCATCATTGGCGGGCTGTCAGGAAAACGAGCGAGTCCATTAGTCGTCTTGTTTTAGTGATTTGCGGTTGTGTTGTGCCTTCGTTATTGAATTTTTCTGTGAATTTTCGTATTCTGTGCCTTATTATATATCACCACATACTCCTTAGACGTGGTAAGTGTTAAATTACATTTACATATTTCCTTTTCTTCTTTTGATTTAATGTTTGTAAGTTTTCTTTCTTGAAGAAGAAAACGTACAAACAAAATGATTTGAATTGCGGGGCGCCATGATGTGACGTCATAACGGCTTTGTTTCCATCTTTGCAACTGAACAGTGAATCATTTATTTTTATCAATATTTACTAACTTGTGCTGTTCTTTCGTGTATGTCCATGTGTGAGCTGTCATAAGGCTGTACACACACTCGTTGTCCAGTAAGAGCAATAGAAAAGGGCTTCCACAGTTGAGAGATCGTTTGAGTAAAAACGACTTCGGTTTCCATATCTTGATTTTTAAAATGTCCGAATCTTTTTAAATCTTTCCGTCGTATATAAAGATCAATGATAAGCTAAGTGATTGTAAATAGATAAAATTTCTTCAGATGCCATTTAAGTATACGCCATTTTGTGGACGTTGGCTTAGCGAGGTTAATTGTCAGAAATACCATAGTTACGGTATACACAGATTAATTATTTCTCTGTATCAGCAGTAATACAGTTAGTTGTGTTCTCATAGATGTTATACAATGTTCAGTCTTCGTAACCGCGGTTATTATAGGACACGAAATCATAGAACTTGCAAAAATAATATTTTTATTTCATTTATTTGTTTATTTATTTATTTTTGTGCTAAGAATTTTCTGAATATAATATTCTAATATAAGGTTTATATTAATTTCATCGCTTAGCTCACAAACATTTTGAACCTTGAACATTTTTATTTTATGCATTTAATGTATCATCCATGTAACATTTTAATTTTACATCATATTTACTTTAGGAGTAATATTTAATATGCATCATCACACATTGAACAAATTGGATTATTATTCTGCATTACTAATGGATGACCTCAATAAGCGAGTCCATCCACCGCAGGCGTCAATTACCTAGTTTGGGCTATTGCCTAGTTTAGGCTATTGCCTAGTTTAGGCTATTGCCTAGTTTAGGCTATTGCCTAGTTTAGGCTATTGCCTAGTTTAGGTTACCGCATCGGGTCTGGTGAGGTGACTCCATCGTAGCAGGCAATAGTACAAGTCAGTAGCAATTTTTAAATACTTTTTGAAAAAACGACTTTCAAAATACTTGAAATATGAAAACATAAAAGCATTTTCTTGCTAGCATGCTACTTGCTATTGCTACTTCGTTTGAGTACAAAACGACTTGGGTTACAATATTCTAGACTTCCGTAAGAACATCTCAACAATTTGTGTCTAACATTCGTATTCTAGGTTTAACTTAGTTCGTCATTCAGGTTCTCACTATATGAAGCAAAATCAATTTGACATTTGGAAATTTTAAAAGCAAAATATCGTAACCGAAGTCGTTTCTACTCAGACGAAGTGGCGAAAGCAAGTAGCATGCTAGCGAGAAATCCCTAGTGTGCCACCACACGAATGTCTCTCATGTATTATATTTTTGTATGTCGCCAGGCGATTTTATTCAGCCTGGGGGAATCCCCACCACTCTTCCTAGGCAGCATTTTTTTTCACAAGACTTCAAGATGTTAACAACGTCATCGTTCATTTGGCAAAGTAGTTGTAGTTTGTTAACTTTCATTAATTTAATGGTGGCCTCCCCCCCAATTGGTTATGCTACTCATTCCTCTCTCCTGATTGGTGGAGTCGGTGAAATGAAAATGAAATATAACATGAAAATGTAAATATGAAAAATAAACGAAAATGTACACTGCTTCTTGTTACTACCACAGGGCAAGTACGGAACCGTATAATATCAAATACGTTATGAAGATCCACAAAATGCAATAGAAAATGGGCAAGGCATTTGACATTACTAAATGATAGATCAACTCTAATAACAACTGTCACAGTTCTTTTCCATCTATTCGAGTTATCAATCTCTGGTAATCCTTTTTTCTATACCTATTGTTTCTAGGTAACTAACAATTTGTATTAAGAGTTAGAAATGCGAAAAAAACAAGTTTATGAACACTGAATAATATTACACAAGATGCATCCGAACACTCTCCAATAGTGTCCCATTGTTCCAATAACTTCGTTCAAGAGCATTGTATAATGAACGAACCATTTAGACACTGAAGACGATACTTTGTGGCATTCTGGTGAGTTTTTGATTATTTGATTTTCCTAATTTAGGAAGAAAGAAGTCAAAACTTGCCATCAAACTTGCGAGATAGCAGATTAACTTAATTTTTTTTAGAGCCAGTTCTACCTGCTATTTATTAATCTGTATGATACTTAACTAGTAAAGGATCAAGTATTTCTGTTTCGGTGACAGGCTACTACGCGTTATAGATGAAACTGCGCACCATCCCGTGAGATTGTCCACCTTTCCGTGAGATTTTGCTCCATCCCGTGAGATTACACACCGACCCGTGAGATTTTGCTCCATCCCGTGGGATTGTACACCAACCAGGGATGTTTGGCTCCATCCCGTGAGATTGTACACCAACCCGTGAGGTTTTGCAACATTCCGTAAGACTTCAAGCATTCGGTGAGATCGAGCACCATCCCGTGATGTCACCCATTTCGTGAGGCTATCCACCACCCTGTGAGACCGTGCATCATTTCGTGAGGCTGGACACTATCTCGTGAGACTGTGCACCATCCCACACGAGTCTCTATCTCACGAAGGGGACTGAAATTACTTTTCCTGAACTCGAGAACGGGAACGGTGACGGTATCGAGGACCAGAACGAGAACGAAAGCGAGAACGAGAAGTTCCTCTCGGTCTTGGCATAGACAATAGTCCCGATATCATCATTACCCTGGTGATGACGGCTGCCCTTGAAACTCGCTGATCAGTCTGACGAAGTCGGAGGAATCCATCTCCCGAAGAAGAACTTGGATTGTCCGAGTTCGGGGGCTCTCGAAGTTGTCTTCGTCCAGGTAGAGGCACGGCGAAGCTTCTCCTTAAACTGTCTTTCGTTTCATTCCTTTAGTTTACTTTATTCTCCCTTATTCAATTTCTTTAATTTTCTTTCGTTTCCTCTCTCATTTCCTTTCTCCCTTTTTGTTTCATTTCTTTCATTTCCTCTCATTTCTGTTCTCTCGTTTTCTGTTTCATTTCATTTTTTTCTCCCTTTTATTATCCTCTTTATTTTTTCTTTAATTTAATTTATTTCATTTTCTCTCCTTCATGTGCTTTCTTTAAATTCCTCTTTCATTTCATTTCTCCATTTTTCTTTCATTTCCTTTCTTTCTCCCTTTCATTTCCTATTATAAGCAAAGCTCAAGGTTCAGTTAGTGTTTTTGTTGGTCCAGGTCTTGATACTGCTAGGAGGGTGGAATGTGTATGTAGGAAAATAGATGTACTCAGGAGCGAATACTGTATTTATGCGATTGCAATAGATTTGTGATATATATATATATATTGTTACGGGCGGCTGGTATGTGAAGAGACGTTACGTATAACGTCTAAGTGCTTAAGAACCAGCGCACTTCTAGAAGCCACTGTAGGACTGAACTATCTGGTCAGGGCCTAGATAATTCGTAAGACTAGAAGTAAAGGTAACAAAGAAGATTCCAGGAAAGGAATATTAAACTAGCGATAAAACTAGTAAACGAAATTATTAATGGAAAATATATACAGGCAATCAACACAAAAGAGAATGGGCAGTAGGGTCAATGGGACCGTTACATGATTATAAGAATATGGAAATTATCGTTCAAATAAGAAACAAGATAAGTATACAATATGGTACTATCTAAGTACAAAGAGATCAGGAACATGCATCAGAATAAGTAATAAGTACAAATATAAGTAAAGTAATGCAATGTATATCAGACACGTAATGTAGGCAAAAAGGGTGATCACTTCACACCAATCGTCTCATGAATCTAAACCTTCTAGTTTTTATCAAGAGATCAATATGTGGGAATATGACAAGGAATGAGCGGTTTCAACCGCTTATATACCATTGGACCGGAAACTGAATACTTCCGGGTGAGTGTGCGAGTGAGTGAAAGGAGGGGAGGAGGGTAAGTTAACACGTCAACATGGGTAGTTTTAGGATCCTCGACTCGCTTGAACAATCTATTTATTTAGTAACTGTCAAATCTGTGCGCTCCGAACTATTCAGGATTTCGCTTGTCTGTTTGTTCTACAAGAGTGCGCACCTCTCTCCGCACGTAGGCGAGATTACATATAATGGACGGGCGTTACTGCTTAACATTGTTACAATACATACATAGACAAGAAATATGAACATAGTTATGTAATACAAAGGAACACAATTCTATAACATAATTACACATATGACGTAATATCTAATATTACGTTACACCTCCACCGTTTGGGAAAGCTTTTCACTTTCTGTTGAAAAGCTACGTTCTAGAAAGTACGCAGTAGTTCTTCTGCGCAGGGGACAGCTTCTTGCTGTAGTAGGCGATAGCGTGAAGAACTTCATTGTGTTCTTGCAAGAGGGCGGCACCGATACCGGTGTCACTCGCGTTGACTTGCAGAAGAAAGGGTCGTTGGAAATCGGGTGCCCTTAGAACTGGTGCGTTAGTGAGAAGGGACTTCAGGTTTTTGAAGGCCGTCTCACAGGTAGGTGTCCACACGAAGTCGTGGTCTTTTCTCAACAGGTCAGTCAATGGTTCTGCTACATCTTGTTTCTCAGATAAGTGAAGATTTTGTAGTATCTGGGAGTTTTCCAAGGGAATCTCAGGAGGATTAGGCAGGTTATCAGGAGGCTCTTCCGATTTTATTGTGGTAGAGCTGCAAATTGGAATTGGATCTCTGGAATGATAAGGTTTTAAGGTATTTATGTGACAGAGACGGGAACTCTTTCTTCTGTCTGGAGTTTTGATTATGTAGTTGAGATCACTGGCTCTGGACAAGACTTCATAGGGTCCTTTGTATTTAGCCTGCAATGGATCTCCTGGTATGGGAAGATAAAGTAACACTTGATGTCCTGGAGAGAAAGTTCTAAGTTTAGAATTTTTATCATACCGACCTTTCATTACTCGTTGAGCATTCGTCAAGTTCTTTCTTGCCAACTTCCAAGCTTCTAACAACTTCTCGGTGACCTGGGACACGTATTTCAAAGAAGGAACTGGTGGTTCTTCTTTCATCCATTGTTCATGAAGTATCTTTAGGGGGCCACGGACTTCATGACCGAAGACTAATTCTGACGGGCTGAATCCAAGGCTTTCTTGAATTGTTGTTCGGGTGGCGAACAACAAAAAGGGGAGTCCGTCTTCCCAATTTCGAGTGTTCTCAGCACAGAATATTCTTAACATTGTCTTGAGCGTTTGGTGAAAGCGCTCTAGAGCACCTTGTGATTGAGGATGATAGGCGGAGGAAGTTACATGATTTATACCTAGTGTTACAAGAGTTTCTCTAAACTTGTTGGAAAGAAAATTACTTCCTTGATCACTTTGAATGTTCTTAGGAAATCCTACCATAGTGAAATATTTCAACATTTCTCTGATTATGTTTTGAGCTTTAATATTTTTCAAAGGAATTGCTTCTGGAAAACGAGTGCTCATACACATGATTGTGAGAATGTACTGATTTCCTTTACTTGAAGGAGGTAAAGGTCCTACACAATCAATAAGAACTTTTTTAAATGGCTCTTCCATTACAGGAATGGGATGGAGTGGAGCTTCTACAATTTTCTGGTTGGGCTTACCTACAAGTTGACATGTATGACATGTTTTACAATATTGGGCAACATCTTTGACAACCGTGGGCCAATGGAAATGTTGGGTTATGTTGAACAAGGTCTTTCTTACCCCTAAGTGACCTGCTAAGGGAGTATCATGAGCCAATCTTAGAACATTATTCCTGAAACCAAGAGGGAGGACTATTTGATTCCTTACTTGCCATGGCTGGTCAGCGGTTGCGGTGGATGCTCTCCATTTTCGCATTAGGACTCCGTTTTCTATATAGAAACCTCGTGACATATTTTCAACTTCTTCTGGAGATGAGACAATCTCGTACAAATTTTTAAGAGAAGGATCTGACTTCTGTTCTTTGATTAATTCTGCTCTAGATAGAGAAACTGGTGAAGAAGAAGATGGGTCAGTTTGGGAGAATAGGGATTCTAAATTATAGGTCTCCTCTTCAGATTTCTTGTACTGAGATCTGGTTACAGCACAAGCGGGAAACAACTGTAAGTTATCTGAAGGTTCTACTGAGGTCTTAGGGTTATTTGTTATTAAGGGAGAAATGACTTTGCTTCCAGCGATGTCATTGGCCAACAATAAGGATATTCCTACTATGGGAAGAGAATCTACTACTGCTACTTTAACCATTCCGGTTGTTAAATCAGACCGCAAGAAAACATTATGTAATGGACATTTTACAATTCCTCCAACTCCTTCTATCAATATATCATAACCTGTATATGACTCACCCAGATTCTGCAAGACAGAATTTAAAATCAGACTTTGCTTTGCTCCTGTGTCTCGGAGTATGGAAATAGGATATTGTTGTGAACTACTACTATGAGATATAGTTCCTGAAGATACAAATGGTTTGAAACAAGGATCATGATTTGATGAGGGGGGTTCTACATTACTTGACAATACCGGCTTCTTTGGTAGTTTATCCTGAATAGAGGATTTTGAATCATCTGATTTTATATTACTTACAAGAGTTGGTGTCTTATTGGAGAATGAGGGTGTCAGTCTCTTTCTGCAATTAGAAATGTGATGGCCAACCTGTTTACAATATGAACAAGTTACAGGGGGATTAGTCTTAAACCTTTCCATTCTTTGCCAAGGTTGGTTTGGAGGATATTGATTGAAATCAGACCTGTAACTGAAATGTGATGGGCTAGACTGATTTTCAAAGTGTTTCTTTGGGGACCAAGGATCAGAGTATTTTGTTGAATCTGGAATATATGACTTTGACTTTTGGGATTCCATTTGTCTTGACTTAGGTTTATGATTTAGTGTGAACTCATCAGCCAATACAGCAGCTTTAGTTAAAGTTTCGGGAACATGATCATCTATAAAAATCCTAAGATCTGTCTCTAAGGTATTCTTAAACTGCTCCAACAAAATCAACTGTTTAAGTCTATCTAAGGTGTCCGTTTCACTAGCCAAACACCACCTATTGAATAACCTCTCTTGTTGAGCCGCATATTCTACGTATGTTAACTGAGGTGTCTTCCTATAATTACGGAATTTCTGTCTATAGGCCTCTGGTATTAGTTCATAAGCTTTTAAAATACAAGCTTTCATATTATCATACTCGCTTTCTGCTTCTGAAAGAGAAGTATAAATTTGCTGAGCCTTACCCTTAAATTGTGTTTGAATGATTAATGGCCAATTTTCTTTAGGGATTTGTAACTGTTGCGCCAATTTTTCCCACTGAAGAAAGAAAATTTCTGGCTCTCCTTCTGAAAATATGGGTAAAAGTTTTACATACTTGGAAATATCTATATGACCTTCCTGAACTACGGGTCGTCTATCAACAATCCTAGCTTCTACTTCT
>NC_134806.1:6423759-6436259 GCF_046742065.1 Oratosquilla oratoria | reverse complement strand
GAGTAGTGCAGGGCGAGAGTAATCCAAATTCCGGTGAGTTGTCACAAAGTCGTCAACGGGTTCGCCGGCTTCGGTTCATCCTCCGCCGGCGAGGTCGGTCGTCTGCTCTGCTGTCCCGCCCCGTCGCTAAAGGTCTCCGGAGGGACTCTCCGCCGGACCGAAGGCGGCGCTGACGGAGATGAGCTGAAGAACGAGAAACAGAACCTTCTTTCCATCGGCAGCGAGGACAACTGTCACGACAAGCGCGCACACACACACACACACACACACACACACACACACACACACACACACACACACACACACACACACACACACACACACACACGCGCGCGCGCGCGCGCGTACACACAGGCACAGGAATACACACAAACAGCCAAGTACATAATACGAGAGTAAGAAACAGGGTCCCTCGAACGCTTCTCCTTTCCTGTATGCAATTAGGTACATGCAATTAGGTAAACACGAACACACACACACACACACACACACACACACACACACACACACACACACACACACACACACACACACACACACACACACACAACTAAAGAGTATGAGGCAGGACCCCATGAGCGTAGCTTCTTTCCTATATACATTTATGTAAATACACACATGCGCCCACACACACACACACACACACACACACACACACACACACACACACACACACACACAAACACAGCCAGATACTATATATAATTGAAGAGTAAAAGGCAGCACCCTACGAGCGTTGCTCCTTTCCTGTATACAATTACGTAAATACAATTTGGTAAATGCATCTATGTACACCCATGCATGCACGCACACACACACGCTGCTAATCCACCGTTCTGAGTTCTAGTCCTCGCCCAAGAGTGAAAAGGCATCACAACACTGTCAGTCGGGACTTCAGCCCCTGGTGGGCAAGCACTTGGGTGTTTTTTTTTTTTTTTTTTTTTGCGCGCACGTGCGCCTATATATATATATATATATATATATGTATATATCTCTTTTTTTTTTCTTCTTTTTCTAAGTCATATTAGCTTCTAGTGTAGTATTACCTGATGCAGTGAAATGCTTATTCTTGGATTCCGTTTGAACCCGGATTAAATTGGCCAAAGGTTTATTTGCTCGGAAGCGTACATAACGTGCACAGAATAAGCACTAACTTGCCAAATTTGTTTGCGATACTATGGCTAAATTGTGACGAAGTAGTTTCTTTACCAAAGAGTTGTTTACTTTCATTTATAAAGTAAAAGATAAAGAAGTAGAGGAGGAATGGAAGAAAGAATGGAATGAGAGGAAAGAATAGAATGAGAGGAAGGAAGGAAGGAAGAATGAAAGAAATGAAGGAAGAATAAGATAGGAAGAAAGAAAAGAATGAAGGAAGAAATTATTTTAAAAAAATGAAAGAAAATAAGAGAGAAAATAGTGGGCTATCCCCATCTTGCAGCCCAGACTGAGAATGCCAAACAGTTTAATTTGGTGACGATGTTCATCATTATCTATCACTTACCTTCATGGACATGAAAGTGTTCAGTCATTTGGGCCAATACAGGACCACCTGCCTATCCCGACACATCCTCTGTTCCTCACAACGATGGAGTAATAATTCAATCCATCTTAGAAATATTTACAAAGGATTACAAAGGCGGAGCATGCCAACAGGAGACCTTTTGGTCCATATCTAGGTCGGATGCGAAAAAAATCATAATAATAATATATGAATAGATAAAAACTATAATAATGTAAATAACAAATAATTTCCTAACTCCTTTGCTAAGATGATGGGCGCAAAAGGATTTTTTTTGTTTGTAATTATTATGAACATGTTGCTTATTAAAGACGCAAAGGAAACATGGAGTGGGAGTGAACCGTTTATTCTTTTGAAAAAGTCAGTATTCCTTTGAAAAAGTCAGTATTCCTTTGAAAAAGTTAGTATTCCATTGAAAAAGTCAGTAGACGAAACGTCAGGAATAAACATACGTTTCATTCCCAGTCCACGTCTCCTTTGCCGTGTTTAAGCAATTAATCTTAGTTCGGGCATAGGGAATACCACCATTGTTTGGCGAATGACCATCATCCGTACCAGGAAGAACTGAACAAGTCTTAGCCCAGCGGTAGACCATTCTAACCACTTTGGGCAACATCACATTAAGGAAAGAGTTGCCGTCAGTTTATTTTATTAACCCGAGAGACGTTCAAACTGCCACAGGCAAAAGGAGAATCGAGGAAAGTGACCTAAGCTTGGCCTTCAAGAAAGTCTTTGTGAAGAGGATTTCGCTGTGGTGATCCGAGTTCATGGAAACTCTGGCCGAGCGGGTTAGGGCGTTATTACTTGCGGCGAAGGTCGAGGGGATGGTGGTTCGAACCCTGCCACAGGTGAAGGTGAACCAAGGGGATGGTTTATTAAATTTCACGCTAGGGAGGAGTCTGTGACGCTAAGAAAAAAAAAATCTACTCAACTTCCTGCAGATGCAGTTGCATGAAACATAATGAAAAGTTCAAGATACGGTTGGAGAAATACCGAAGCAATTGTTGTAATGCCTCTTGATTTAGTTCCTTGTTGTTTTTTTGCTCGTTTGGTTAACTATTTGTTTTCTTCATGTATTTGATTGTTCGCCTCCTTATCATCTTCATCTACCTCTTTATATATTTGTCTCTATTATCTTCCATCTGGACTTACCATGGACCAAAAGGTCACCTACAAGGAAGTGCTTTGATGTTAATCCTCTCTCTATCTATCTATCTATATATATCTCTGTCTGTTCTTAGACTATCACTCCTCGTCACGGCGACTTGCCTTCGTAGTCAAAGAATCGTCTGCTATCCACCAGAAAGAAATATACGAAGCATACTACAGTGTGTGTGTATGTGTGTGTGTGTGTGTGTGCGCGCGCGCTCGCGCATCCCTCCCTTCACATCATTTTGAGTTCGCCATATCCATCAATATCAACGAAGCCACTGGATCGGAGAGAACGATACCGACCTTCTCTCCCACCCCACACCCTGGCTCATGACTAAAACCGTTAAAAAAAAAAAAATCCAGTCGCCTCATTATGGTTCTTCCTCTATCCTCACTCCACCCCCCAATTCTCGGCACAACAATACACAACCCCCCCCCCCCGCCTCCTCCTAACCCTTTGCATTGTCCACCCAACTTAGATCCTAATCCTCAGATCCCGTGTAACTTTGTTCAGCTTTTTCGTGTCTGTCGCCAGACGATTTTATTCACTTGAGGGGTCTTGTCACTTCAGCCATTCATGGCTGGGGAAAGTAGATCGAACATTTTGAGGATTGTTTGGAGTGGGAAGGAAGGGTGTTTGCGTGGGAGCTTGCTCGGAGAGGCCGTGGGGACTGGTCCCGGTGTGTGAATGAAGCAACGCGCCTCCTGGCGTATGCCACTAAGTGATGAGAGAATTGATCAAACCTAGACTTGTTTCGAAAAAAAACGATCACTTATGACGTGAATAAAATCGTGTGATGTACAGAATCCATATACAATGCGCCACGTCACTGAACGGGTGTAGAGCCTGTAATATTCGAAAGTGATCTTATGCTCCACACTCCACTATGGAATGGATCATCAAACGCCAGCTATCTCGCCTCCACAGCTTCCCTCCTCCTGTCTTTTCGGGATCCAAACAGCTAAGCAGCTTGGAGAGGCTTCAGTCAGTATCTGGCTTTCCAAATCCGACGAATTATTAATGGGATATCCATAGTCTGGTATGACTGGATTTGGAGATGTGTCGGAGGCTGTTTCACATGCGAAGTCGGTTCCTGTGAAGGAAAGTGTAGATGTGGATGATGGCTAACTTGGAGGATATATGTTATGTTAGTTCTCAAACATTATTATTTTTATTTATTTATTTATTTGTTTATCTGGCTATTTGTTTATTCGTTTGTTTATTTATCTATTTGTTTTCTTATTCATGAAATAAAATGAGTGCATGACGAAAAATGTTTAGATAAAGATGGAATGGCGTAAGGCAAAGGAAAGGGGCGAAGGAGGAAGAAGGAAGAGGAGGAGGGAAGAAGGAAGAGGAGGAAGGAAGAAGGAAGAGGAGGAAGGAAGAAGGAAGAGGAGGAAGGAAGAAGGAAGAGGAGGAAAAAAGAGGAAGAAGGTGGAGGGAATAAACAAAAGATAGAGAGAGACAGAAATGACTTAATGTGATGTATAAAAAAAATAAACTCTTCATTTCGGACATCTGATTTTAACCAAAAAATGTAAATAAAAACTAAATATATAAGTACACAAATAAATAAATAACTAAAAAGTTCAGGCGTTAGTCAAGACAAAATCGGAGTTCTTTTTAACCAAACTTACGAGTTTTGTTCAAAGTTTCGAGTTACGTCAAATTATTTCGAGTTACGTCAAGTTACCTCGAGTTACGTCAAAATTATTTCCATTAGTACGTCTACCCGCGCCATTTCCCACCACAACCCTCACTTCATCGAAACCAGCGTGGGTTTCGATCTTTCCACTCCCACTTCTGCCTGGGGGCCACGCTACAGTCAAATAAGATCTTAATTTAGCCTAAAAAATTGCAAAATCTATCGCCCTGTTAGAGATGTTAAGGGTCAATTTCGTATCGTTATTGGATATTTCTTCGACCTTATTTGGCCTCAGACTGGATTGACATCTTAAATATTTGCTTCCACGTTCATACTATTTTCATTTCTGTATTTCCTATGCTGAGGTTTATACTTAGGCAATGAAAATCATGCATTGAGTACATAATTGATCATTCATAGAGAAATGAGCATGATTAGAAATATATTCAGTATTCATAGCTATCTCTTGCAAAGTGTGTGTGCGCGCGCGCGCATGTGCGTACGCGTGTAAGTGAGGAGGGGTGTCCGTTCAGCCCGCCAGGTCCAACCCATGACCATGACCAGATTCCCTCGCCGGATTATTTTTCCTTCAACATCCGATTAATCGGCGGTACGGCCCACCTCCAGTACCTTTTCCGCCGTAAAATCACTATGACAAACCATTCTGTTAAAAAAAAAAAAAAAAAAAAAAAAGGAATATAATTTTTGATATGCCGGAGAAAAATTATCTTCCTCCGGCACATCAGATTCCTTCCCGAAAGCTGCGGATTGCAAACTCGCTCCAACAGTCAGAGGAAAAATAGCCCAGTGTGATACGCCTTGACGAATGGATACTGTGACGCTGAGTGGCACATACCTTTACGGATTTTTATGTTCCACTTACATTTACATTCCCAACGTTACAGTGAGTTTCTCTAAGCCGAATGGGATCGTCTGCAGTCAGATAGAATCAAATTCTTGCTCTAAGTCATTTTAAGAAGAAGCTAGGTCAAGACTGGAAGGAGATAGGAAATCCGCCCTCCTGAAGAATCCATTTCTTTAAGACATCTTTACTGAGGACATTTTTCTTGAAGATATCTTTGTCCCCGGCCGTAACCACACTTCATGTTTCTACTGACCTACTGCCCGGTTCCTATTGGTTCATGGCTTCCAATGAGGAAGCGCGCTGTCAACGAGGAACCAATCAACTTCGAGCTAGGTATATGACGTCATCAACCTTATCGCCGATGCTGTCATTGGGTCGAAGCCTCAATGGATACATAACGCCAATTTCCTAGCGAACAAAGACACACGCAAACACACACACACACACACACACACACACACACACACACACACACACACACAGGCACTCACACGCACGCACACACACACACACACACACACACACACACACACACACACACACACACACACACACACACACACGTAGAGATATAATGATAGAAAAAAAAACTATCAAAGTGTCTACGTCTACTTACATGCCAAGTAAACATTAAATATTTCCACTCCAGCAGAAGTCGTGGTTGGTGACAAGCAAAATTTTCTTTTCTTAAAAAAAGAAAAAAAAATCATCTTATGCATTGTATTCCATAATTCGGTTTCAGCCCATTTCCTCTCTTTTTTACTTTTTCCCCTCAATCCCTTTTCTGAACTTTTCTCTTCCTTATCTTTTCCTCCCTCCCTTCCTCCCCCCTCCTCCCTCCCCTTCGCTCTCATGCCGCGAATGAGATGGAAATTGAAGATAAGGCGGATAAAGGGGAATTGAATTTGACAAAAATTTACAGTTTTGCAAAGATCGGAAAAATAGGAGGGTAGAGAGAGAACGTGAAGAAGAGGAAGAGAAAAAGGAGGGGAGAAAGATCGGAAGAAGGAGAATGAGGAGAAGGAAGAAGAGAAGAGGGAACGACAGGGGAGGAGGAGGAAACAGTAGGAAGAAAAAGAGGAGGAGGAGGAAACAGAGTAAGAAGAAAAAGAGGAGGAGGATGTGAAAGAGGAGGAGGTGGAGGAAGAGAAAGAGGAGGAAGGGAAGGAAGAAGAGGAGGGGGAAAAGAAGGAGAAAGGGGAGAGGGAAGAAAGGGAGGAGGAAGAGAAGGGAGAAGAGGAGAGGGATGGGGGGAAGGGGAAGAAGAGGTGGAAGAAGGGAAGGCGGAAGAAGGGGAGAAGAGAGAGGAATATTTGGAGAAATGGAGGGATGACAAAAAATAAATAAAAGTGGGGTTTTGAGATATTAATTAGCGTCCTGAAGTCGCCACTTTTGCCCGTTGTACTTGGACAACCACAAATGGCAGTCACATGTGGCCGCGGGACTCGAACCCGGGCTCACGTGATCACGTGAATATTTAGTAACCCAATTTGCCAGGACAAAAGATGACATACTATATATTTTATTCTGGTTATTCCCAAATTATTTTAGCCAACTCAGGGTTATTTTTTAACTTGAAAATAGTTCATCTTCTCCACCTAATCTCCTTGGGATATATGGTGACAGTTAAGCCAGTCATTGCAAAGTTATACCGTTCTGTTGTGTGTGGAGGCGTAGGAGGAGAGGAAGGGGAAGGGAGAGAGTTCAAGGTCAACTGTGTAATGAATGGAGGTTGCGTTATCCGTAGATAGACATGACCGAAAAGATAGCCCACCCATCTTTTGTTTTATAAAAAAAAAAGTTTGAAAGAGCGAATACATATAGGCCACCGTATTCTTTTTCTTTCTTTTTGTGTTTTCACGGGTCTGTTACGTCGTTGCAACAACACCAACAACAACAACACCAGCGCGCCAAAGTCTGACGTCATACCGACAGCTCTGCCGTGATTGGTCCTCTGCCTCATGTTCGTCCGCCCCCAACTTCTTGAAGTTCGCCAAGCTCCAATATAGGCTTCTATTCCGAGGCTCCCAGTTCGGATATGCATGCATGAAAGCGATAACCACGCACGGGATGCTGCGATGACGTGAAACGAGATTCATTATGTCACTGGAAGATAAAGGGAGCCTTTGTATCAGGGGTCAAAATGGAATTCCTCTTAGTTTGAGTGTCGTTCGCCAAGCCAATAGATATTCAAAATCGTGAAGCGCGACTTGACGTCACAAAGTTGGAGCATCGGAGCGCGACATGACGTCACGGCTATTCTTCATTTGCTGGCTGCGCGTCAAGAGCCGTTGGACCAAACTTGGACCCGGCGTGGCCTTGGGTGCCCTTCGTCCAAACAGAGACCAAATTATTGTTGGATCCGAGAGAGAGTCCGTTTGGGAGAGCAGACATTTAGAGGAATATTGAACAACATGCCTATTTTGGTCTCGTTTATCTCTCTCGCTCTCTCTCTCTCTCTCTCTCTCGCTCTCTCTCTCTCTCTCTCTCTCTCTCTCTCTCTCCCCCCCTCTCTATCCCCCCTCTCTCTCTCTCTCTCTCTCTCTCTATCTATCTATCTCTCCCTCTCTGCCTCTATCCCCGCCCCTCTCTCTCTCTCTCTCTCTCTCTCTCTCTCTCTCTCTCTCTCTCTCTTCCTGTTCCTCTCCTCTCTCTCCCTTTCTCCATCCCCCTTTCTTTCTTTCTCTCTCCCTCCCTCCCTTTTTCTTTCTCCCTTTTCTTCTCCCTCTTCCCTTCCCCTCCCAATCTCTCTCTCTCTCTCTCTCCCTCTCTTTCCCTCTTTCTCTCTCCCTTTTCTTCTCCCTCTACCCTACCCGCTCCCCATCTCTCTCTCTCTCTCTCACTCACTCCCTCCCTCCCTCCCTCTCCTCTCTCTCCCTCCCCTCTCTCTCCCTCTCCTTCCCTCCCTCTTTCTTTCTCTTTCTCCCTTTTCTTCTCCCTCTACCCTTCTCCTTCCTCTTCCTCTCCCTCTCCCTCTCTCGCCCTCCCCCTCTCCCTCCCTCTTCCTCCCAGTCCCTCACCCTTTTATTCTCCCTCTCCCTTTTCCCTTCTCCCTCCCACCTCCCCTCTCTCTCCCTCCCCTCTCTCTCCCTCCCCTCTCTCTCCCTCTCCTTCCCTCCCTCTTTCTTTCTCTTTCTCCCTTTTCTTCTCCCTCTACCCTTCTCCTTCCTCTTCCTCTCCCTCTCCCTCTCTCGCCCTCCCCCTCTCCCTCCCTCTTCCTCCCTCTTCCTCCCTCTCCCTCCCAGTCCCTCACCCTTTTATTCTCCCTCTCCCTTTTCCCTTCTCCCTTCCACCTCCCCTCTCTCTCCCTCCCCTCTCTCTCCCTCTCCTTCCCTCCCTCTTTCTTTCTCTTTCTCCCTTTTCTTCTCCCTCTACCCTTCTCCTTCCTCTTCCTCTCCCTCTCCCTCTCTCGCCCTCCCCCTCTCCCTCCCTCTTCCTCCCAGTCCCTCACCCTCCCAGTCCCTCACCCTTTTATTCTCCCTCTCCCTTTTCCCTTCTCCCTCCCACCTCCCCTCACCTCTCCAATTCCCTCTCCTTCCCTGCCCCTGTCCTTCCTCTCACCCCCTCTCCCTCTCCCTCTTCCCCCCTCGTCCTCCCTCACTTTATCTCCCCAATCTTTAAAATCCGCACTTTTCTAACCTTTCCCTGCCTTCTCTCTCTATCAGGCTCTTTTTACCTCCTCTCTTCCTCTTCCTCCCTCCCTCCCTCTCTCCCTCTCTCCCTCTCTCCCAGCCCGCTGCCCTTGCCGCCCTTCCAGGTTCTTTATCTCCCAACTCTCCCTATGTGTCTATTACTTTTTTTTTTTTTTTTTTTTTTTTTTTGCGTCGCATCCAAACTTGAATAAGAATGCTCACTGTCAACACGATTCACACCAGATGGCAGCGAAGAATACTTTTGGTAGTTTTGTTGATATTTTGGGATTTGCGAAGAACTCTCCTCAGCTCAGGCTTTGACCCCCCCTCTCTTTCAAAAAAAAAAAAAAAAAGAAAAAAAAAAAATCGGGTCAGTGGTGCCCAGGTCGATGGGTGTGGGTGGGTATGGCGTCATCACATCCATTCTTGTAACCATAGCAACATTATCGTTACAATTCACGAATTGGACATTTATTCTAACTGCCGCCAGGCGATTTTATTCATCGAAAGGTGAACCTTTATTTGGTGATTTTATTCAGAATACTTCTGAACCCTTTCGTCACGGTGACTCAGCTTTATATATATTATTCAGGCTGTCGCCAGGCGATTTTATTCAAACGATGACAAGTCACCGTAGGCTCTTATCACAGTTATGGCCACAACATATCGCGTTACAAAATTGAAATACGTTTGTTGACAGTCCATCTATCGATGAATGTGGTGGGGGGGAGGGAGAGGGGGAGGAAGGGATGCGGGAGGGGGAGGAAGGGATGCGGGAGGGGGAGGAAGGGATGCGGGAGGGGGGAGAGGGGAGTGTATGGATGAGGTTGAGGGAGTAGTGGTGGGGGAAGTGGGAGGAAAGAGGGGGGGAGAGTATGGATAAGGGTGAGGGTGTGGGGGATAGAGGGGAAGGAGAAGAGAGGGGAGGGGAGGAGAGAAGGGAAAGGAGGAGAGAGGGGAAGAGGGGAGGTGAGGAGAGAAGGGAAGGGAAGAGAGAGGGGAAGGGGGGAGAGTGGGGGGTGGTGCATTTCCGCCTGCCACAGCGAATCCATTTGTTGCGGTAATTCGTGCAGACCACTAGGCTTCAATGTGATTTCAACTGGTCGGATTTCGGTTTTGTTTTCGAAAAAAGAAAAAAAAAACGGTGTGGTGGGGGAGGGGGCAAAAGATGAAAAAGAAGAAAGAAAAAAAAGAAAAAAGAAAAAAAAAATCATAACACAGATGCCGCGATTCCATCTTGCCAGTCTCCATTCAAATGCCTCATCCATAACTACAAACGGAGTACTCCCTTTGAACGCCACTCGCCCAGGCTCTCCGAGTACATACGACCAAGACTACAGCTTCAACCACAGCTAAGCTCCTCTAGGTGTAAATTCCTCGCATATATGAATACGAATTCGACTCTTATAGACTCGAATTGTCTGAAACTCTGAATACTGAACTTTGGGAGTGTCTTCCACAAAAGGCTACTGTCAAACGACTTGCCAGAGTGTTTGCATAAAATCGTCTTGTTTGACTTGAATCAAACTGCAAACTAACTTAAAACGGAAGCAAATTAATTTGACAAGGAAAAGCTTTAAGTCAGAGTAGTTTAAGTTGACGTCCTTTGAGCGAGTTATTGTTAATGTAAATGATGATACATGTGCATATGGATTTTGTGTAGATTAAAATCATGTTTCGTTTGTTATTGAATGAAATTCTAACCAAGTTAATTAAAATAGTAATTTGTTTGGTATGAAATGATTTTTTTTTTTTTTACAAATTTAATCATGATCAAATTCATAAATAACATTACTCAAATACTTCTATGTAATATCTATATGTGTATATATATACATATATATATATATAATATATATATTTGTGTGTGTGTGTGTAATACTTTCCCACGCGTATGTAATTCGAGCATACAAATATAAGAAACTGTGCTTAACTTATATCTCTTTTGATGGCGCAGTGGTTTAATTCACTGTTCACTTGTTACGTCTCAGCTGAATTCGAGTCCTTGGCTCGACTACGTATCACTTTCTGTATATGCTTCCGTCGAGCTCCTTGTCAGTCTCGATCGTGATGGCATGGAATTAAAGTGAAAAATTAATGAGGTTGAAAAAGATTAATATATACATATATATATATATATATATATGTGTGTGTGTGTGTGTGTGTGTGTGTGTAGTTCTATATATGGATGTATATATATATATATATATATATATATATATATATATATATATATATATATATATATATATATATATATATTACACACAGGAACCCACAGTCGGAGAAAGAATAAACTTCGAATAAAGAAAAATCCTATATTTCGGCTATCAACTGTAGCCCTCTTCAGGAAAGTACATAAGTTAGAGAACAGAGGGGACTTATAAACTACAGTAAGAAGAGATGTGGACAGTTGACCTCACTCAGGCGCGGGGCAAACTGGGGTGGCGGAGGAGGGAGGAGGTGAGGAGAGGGGAGGATGTAGCGTCCGCAACAACTTGGCTACTGCTGCGCGTGAGATTATGTCAGGTGTCCACTGCCCTTTAGAAATATTAATATTAGGGCATTCCTCAATTAATGCTGATTCGACTATTTTCCTCCTGAAACCGCAGTGGGACTTGAACACTAATCTGGCCTTACCCCAGTCGAAAGAATGATTCTTATTTTTGACATGTCAAAAATAAGAATCATTCTTTCGACTGGGGTAAGGCCAGATTAGTGTTCAAGTCCCACTGCGGTTTCAGGAGGAAAATAGTCGAATCAGCATTAATTGAGGAATGCCCTAATATTAATATTTCTAAAGGGCAGTGGACACCTGACATAATCTCACGCGCAGCAGTAGCCAAGTTGTTGCGGACGCTACATCCTCCCCTCTCCTCACCTCCTCCCTCCTCCGCCACCCCAGTTTGCCCCGCGCCTGAGTGAGGTCAACTGTCCACATCTCTTCTTACTGTAGTTTATAAGTCCCCTCTGTTCTCTAACTTATGTACTTTCCTGAAGAGGGCTACAGTTGATAGCCGAAATATAGGATTTTTCTTTATTCGAAGTTTATTCTTTCTCCGACTGTGGGTTCCTGTGTGTAATTTACAAATGTGCTACTATATTTCTGTTTAGAAATATATGTATATGTATATATATATATATATATCTATGTGTATGTATATGCATATGTGGCTGTGAATGTACATGTGTATGCACATGTATATTTGTATGCATGTGTATATGTATATATATATATATATATATATATATATATTATGTATATGCATATCCTATATGTTAGAGGAGTAGGAAGAAGAGAAAGATAAAGAAAGGGGGCTAGAGACAGCATGTAATAAAAAGGAAGAAAAACGAATGAATGAGGAGGAGGAGGAGGACGCGAAGAAGTCTTTGATCTATTTAAATGATAATGACTGCTGACTCTCAAAGGTTCGAACCTGCAACGAAACCTCATTCGCTCTCCAACACAAGGACATAAATAGAAAAATAAAGAAAAAATATATATATTTCCGCCAGATTTGCTCTTGACAGAAAAAAAAGTATTTCTGTCAAGAGAAAGAATAAATTTCACAAGTTGATGCCACCTGCAATCGAAATGAATGAATCCTTTCCCCCAAACGTTTCGAGTTCTTTGTCTGTGGGTTGAAGTCTATTATGTAACGCCTCGAAGAGATGGTTTGCAA
>NC_134806.1:6411259-6418759 GCF_046742065.1 Oratosquilla oratoria | reverse complement strand
GAAAAATAAGTAAATAAACAAACAAAATATAAAATGATAATTTAATAAATAAATAAATGAAAAATCACGGTGGTGATAAAAATGGCGTGTAACATAAGTGGCAGGGTTGGGGAAAGGATCAAGTTCCCAGTGAAAAATGTGACAAATATTTAAATACTTGAGGGGCGATATGACAAAGTGAGTTTCCCCTCTTTTTCAATATGTTTTCACTAGAGTAAAATTGGCCGCTGGAAAGTTTGTAAATCGAAAATGAATTATGAGTGAATGGTTTAAAATGTGTGTTGTAGTGTGTGTGTGTATGTCTGTGCACTTGTGGGTGGGTGTGTGTGTGCGTGTGTATGTGCATAATTAAGATTTGATAGAAAATAAAAGTGAGTTAGGTTAGGGTTCAATTAGGTTAGGTTAGGGTTTGGTTGGGTTAGGTCAGGTCAGGGTTTGGTCATGTTAGCTTTAGTCATGTCAGTGAGTTGGCTTTGTAGTGAGTTGACATGTAACCGTGTGTGTGTGTGTGTGTGTGTGTGTGTGTGTGTGTGTGTGCGCGCTGGCGTGTGTGCTTGTATGTATGTGTGTGCGTGCTGTAGAGGGTCTACGTAGAAATTAATTGTGTCGCATGAGAAAGATATGTGTCGTATAAAAAGATATATAAAAAGATATATTTCGCATAAGAGAAATATTTCGCATAACCAAACAATTCAGGGACCCATGCATAATGACCAATTATCATCAATAATGAAGTAATTATACTGACACTGAGCGTGTCAGCCTAATATAAAATATTCTCGAAAGACGTTTTAAAGAATTCGTGGTCGATAATAAAGCCATGAGGGAGGTACTAGGTTAAAAAATAAACAAATAAATGAAAAAAAAATAAGATGAAATAAAAAAGAATAATCTTCCTAACTGTGTGGATGTCAGAAAACCCTAATTATATTTTTGAATGAAATTAAGAAGTGCTCGCGTCCTCCAGGATTGGAAATTAATCGAGAGGGTTTATAAAGGAAACCATTACGAACGAATAATATTTGCTATTTTTAACTAAATTTTTTCACTAATGATAAACAGTACTGTAACTATTTATGTGTTATCATCTCCTTTTGCTGGTATCATCATCTTCGATATTCAGCGTGTCTGTTATCTCCCTTCGATGCCTAGTATGCACACGCGCGCACGCACATATATGCTACGATCTCTTACTCCGACATCGTTGCGGACCTCCCGAGGGAAAAGTTCATTGTCCAAGTGACGCAGCTCACCAACTTTTCCTCAGTGCATCTCAGGTCAAGCCCTTCACTTGAACAAAGGAACATCTGCGTAGACAAAGGCCGAACCCGGTGCCTCTCGCCGTCGCTCAAGTCGAGCAACGAAACCTTTTTATATTTCCATGATTAGTGAACGTGTACATATGTATATAGATTTTTTTCTGGCAACCCTCCGAATTTTAAACGGAGCTTACCTTGTATTTGTAGAGCGGAAACCTGTCTGGCAGTAAAGTGAAGACAACCACCAAATTTTGATTGACCAATGTAGAGTTAAACACACAACCTATATATGTTCAAATTTATTATTCATCTATTGGCTGCTTTAGTTATCTGTTTATCCTAATAGTTTTTTTTCAATTTGGTGACAGAAACAGACATAAAATTGGAAAATGTTTTGTGCATGCCATGAGAATGTCTCAAACATCAGACAAGTTCACGACATATATGTTGGGGGAGGACCTCAGCTTTTGATGAATAATAAGGAAATCAGGGCTGCAGTGATATTTGATTTATCTATCTATATATCTGTCCGTTCATTTCAGTTTATTTGATTTGTTTTATACAATTTTATTTTATTTTTTATCTAATATTATTTTCTATTTATTCATTTATTCATTTTATTTACATTTAGGGGCGGTTGAGCTCTGCATATGGCCAGACCTTATTTCTTATTTATTTATTTATTTATTGTGGGGTACACTTCTATTGTAAGGAATAATTTAGGGGTGAAGTGTTTCTGATTAATTTGATTTTTTCTTCAAGCATTTTTCTACTGGAACGTCTTGTATGATCATGTAATGAATCTAGTTTTATCATCCAAAGTATGATGGTATGTAGTAATGTATTTACTAATAAATGTTTATTTTATTGTTTATTAAGACTAAATATTATGATTATTTTCATATTTGTTAACAGTTCCTCTGGGAGGGGGCTAATTATTTTGGAAACTAAATTCCCTCTATAGTCCAACTTGGAAAGTTATCTTTATATACAAACTATTAAAAATAGATACTAAAGAGATAAGATAAACTAAATAAAAAAGCAAGAACATGCAAGTGGTAGACAATGGCATGAAACAAAATGAATGAAGCATGATTTTTTTTTTTTTTTTTTTTTTTTTTTTTTAGGAAAGAGTGAGACACCCGGAGGTTGGGTCGAAGCTGCGTCAACCAGGGAACAGAAAATGTATTAATGTGGGGAATTTAATTTGCATTCGTGATGAAAAAACAAAATAGGACAGGAACACTGTGCGCAAGACTGATTGTGTGTGTACGTGTGGGTGTGGATGTGTGGGTGTACGTGTGTACGTGTACGTGTGTATGTGTATATGTACTTGTATGTGTATATATAAGTGTACATGTATATGTTTACCAAATCGTATACAAGGTTAGATCTGTGCTCATGGAGTCCCGTCTCTGGGACTTCGTTGGGACCCCCATTGTTATGCTGAGGGGGAACCGTCCAGCCTAAAGAAACGAACAAGCCTCCGGGCCCAATTGGGATTCAAGCTGGACCCCAAATCAGGTCCAGTCAGCACAGCTGTTCCATTAGGCTACTGGAACGCCTATTCGAACACCCTAGCCTATCTCTCCCACTCCCCCCTCTCCCCCTCTCCTTCTCTCCCCCTCTCCCTCTCTCCCCCTCTCCCCCTCTTTCTCACTGTTCCCCTCTCTACGTCTCTCCATTTCCTCTTTTTCATCTCTCCTCCTCATCTCCTCTCGCCCCTCTTCCCATCTCCCCCTTCTTTATCTCTCCCCCTCTCCATCTCTCACCCTCTCCCCCTTTCTTCCTGTCTCCCCTCTCTACCTCTCCCCCTTTCCCTCTTTTCACCTCTACCCCTCTTCTCCTCTCGCCTCTCTTCCCATCTCTCCCTTCTTTATATCTCTACCTCTCTCCCCCTCTCCATCTCTCCCCGTATCTCCTTCTCTTCTCCCCCTCTCCCTATCTTTCTCTTCGCCTCTTCCTGTCTCTCCATCCTCCCATCTCTCCCTCTTCTCTTCTCCCCCTCCTTCTTTCTCATCGTCCTCCCTTCTCCCCTTCTCCCTCTTCCTCTCCTTTCCTTCTCCTTCCCTATCTTTCTATCCCCCTTCCCCCTCTATCTCTTGACCGCTATCTCACTTTCGCTTTCTCGCTCTCACTTTCACTCTCACTCTCGCTCTCACTCTTGCTCTCACTCTCGTTCTCACTCTCGCTCTCATTCTCACTCTCGCTCTAACTCTCGCTCTCACTCTCGCTCTCACTCTCAGTCTCACACTCGGAACCAGTCGCGTAGATTTTTTAAAAACTAGTAAAGTAGGGCTAGTTAGCACTGATTTTTTTTTTTTTTGTTTTTTTTTACTTTTCTGTGAGATTCCTTGAACATCTCTCTTGCCTCTACGACTCATCCACCTCTTCGGGCCGAAATTATCTCCAAGGAGAGAAGCGCTGGACTTAGAGAGAGGAAATACATACTAAAAATAATATGAGATGGTTTTTGGCAAATACTTCTGCATAAATACGTAAAAGAAAAGAAAGAAGAATATATATATATATATATATATATATATATATATATATATATATATATATATATTTTTTTTTTCCAACATACCCTTGTTGCCTCGATGGTTGTTATCATGTTTACTTCTATCCAAGGACGAAGCTTACCTGAAAAAATAAATAAATAAATAAATAAATAAAATAAGCATAAAAATGTCATTTTCTCTATGAGGATTGGCCTATTTTTAATATATATTTATATAAGTATTTGTGTACACTGTACATTTATAATGCATATGTGGGTTTGTGGGTGTATGTATGTGTACATTAGTGTATGCACAGTAAATATGTATGTGTATGTATATGTGCATCTATATATGTATGTGCGTATATGTATGTATATATGTGTATGTGTTTGTATGAGTGTATATGCACGTATGTGTGTGCGGGTTTGTGGGCTAGTGCATGCGCGCGTGCGTGTGTGTTTTCAATTTTGTGTTGGATACCATTTCTGTGCTATAAGCTAAGAAATATTAGTAAACACATTTTTTCGGTTTCCTTGCTTAATATTTTCGAGTTTGCAACTGGGATCTTACACACGAGCGAGATTTGATTTCACTCGGTCCGAACGTTTGCTTTTCCTTTTCCTATTTTTATTACTCCTACTCCCACTCCCATTCCTACTCCCACTCCTGTTCCTACTCCCACTCCTATTCCTACTCCTAATCCTACTCACACTCCTATTCCTACTCCCACTCCTACTCCCACTCTCACTCCTACTCCCACTCTCACTCCTACTCCCACTCTCACTCCTACTCCCACTCTCACTCCTACTCCCACTCTCACTCCTACTCCCACTCTCACTCCTACTCCCACTCTCACTCCTACTCCCACTCTCACTCCTACTCCCACTCTCACTCCCACTCTCACTCCCACTCTCACTCCTACTCCTACTTCTACTCCTACTCCCACTCCTATTCCTACTACCACTTTCACTCCTATTCCTACTCCCAATCGCACTCCTACTTTTACTCCCACTCTCACTCCTATTCCTACTCCCACTCTCACTCCTACTCCAACTCCTATTCTTACTCACACTCCTATTCCTACTCCCACTCTCACTCCTACTCCCACTCTCACTCCTACTCCCACTCTCACTCCTACTCCCACTCTCACTCCTACTCCCACTCTCACTCCTACTCCCACTCCCACTCTCACTCCTACTCCCACTCTCACTCCTACTCCCACTCTCACTCCCACTCCTACTCCTACTTCTACTCCTACTCCCACTCCCATTCTCACTCATACTCCCATTCCTACTCCCACTCCCATTCTCACTCATACTCCCATTCCTACTCCCACGCTTACCCCCACTCCCACTCCTATTCCCACTCCCACACCCACCCTTACTCCCACTCGCACTTCCACTCCTACTCTTACTATTAAATATTCTTACGGGCCTGTTGTCTAATCGCCGCCCTCATCAAGCCTCTGTCCATCTGTGTCTGCCTTCCGCCAGTTCGGCATCTTTTATTCTTATTCATTTTCTATATTTATCTTGTTTATCTGTTAGTTACTTAACTGTATAACTATCTATTTGAATATCTGTATATTTATTTATCTATTTATTTATCTATTCATTTATTGAACTACCCATTCCCTTTTGTTTGTTTATTTAGTTATTTAAGTATTTATTGATTAATTTATTCGCTTGTTTATATATTATTCATAATTTGTTTTAGTTGTTATTTATGAATACACTAGCTCATTCAAGAGGGAGGGTGGAGGGGTGTGAAGTGTATTCAGGGATGGAACGGGTGGAAATGATTTTATGCCTTTCCCTTTTTGGCTACCTCCCTTGTTAGGGGGAAAAAGCCTTGGTATATGTATGTATGTATGTACTTATTAATTCTTACCATCTACTCGTGTAATTCACATTGTATCTACTCGTATAATTCACATTGTATCTACTCGTATAATTCGCATTGTATCTACTCGTGTAATTCCCATTGTATCTACTCGTATAATTCCCATTGTATCTACTCGTATAATTCGCATTGTATCTACTCGTATAATTCACATTGTTTTATCTCCTTCTTTTCATCCTATTTGATCTTCTTCTACCTTTACGCTGAATTTCCTCTTAATTCTAATCTCTCTCGACGTTTAAACTTACCTTCAGCTCATTACTAATACGGGACGTTAAATTTTCATTAAACTTTAAACTCGGAACTTTATCTCTCCTTTAGTTTTACATATGTCAGTCATTTAGTTTTAAATCAAATTCAATTACGGGATTGGCATTTGATGTGAACTGAATTTTGACTCGGAGCAAGTATGATTAGATTCATCGCTATGAGATCCTTCTAGCTGTCTCGAGGTGATTTTATTCAATTCAGGAAATACGTATTTATGATGTCCAGAGGAATGCTAAAGACGCATCTATGTACAGATGTACATAGTACATGTACATTTTTTTTTTTTTTTTTTTTCAATTTCCATTTAGGCGATATTCATCAATCATTTTTTACCAGCGGAGTACGGTGCGTGTGTGTGTGCGTTTCACCATGGTCTTGGATTACGTGTTGGACTCCTGATCGACAGCTCTTTTCCTCCCGGAACAGAGCTCAGAGCTCTTAGGACCGATCTATGGGTAATACTGTGACTTACACGGACAAACACGCCGAACTCCCCGACCACGAGAGTTGGAGTAATAACCCGCAGCGCAGTGATACTGAAATTATTTCAGCCCGGGGCGAGATTCGAACCCGGACCGCCGTAGTGGCAGCTGAGAACTCTACCAATTGCGTGTGTGTGTGTGTGTGTGTGTGTATGTGTAAAAGTTCCCACAAATGAATAAATTAACCTGACGGCAGCTAGAATTAAGGGATATGTAGTCATATACACACATACATACATACATACAGACACATATACATACAGAGAGGGACTATGTCGTGACACATAGGTAAGATGAAAAAATCCCACTGTCGGAGGAAGTAAACGGACGAGGAATAGAATTAACTGTATATTTCGACCACTCTCTGTGGTCCTCCTCAGCAAATAGTTACATGGTGTACAAGTAAGAGTTGTATAGTCGATACAAAGGATTACAAAGGGAATATGAGAAGGTGGTTCAAGTATCGCTGCCTTGGTAGCGATTGCTGTCTTCCAGGCCATCTACACACACATACACATACACACACATACATGCACACACATACAAAGGATTACAAAGGCAAAGCATGCCGACAGGAGACCTTTTGATCCATATCTAGGTCGGATGAAAAAAAAAAAAAAAAAAAAAAAAAAAAAAAAAAAAAAAAAAAATCATATTAATAATAAATTAAAACTATAACAATGTAAATAACAATTAAAATACATAAATAAATGCATTGGTATAGTTGAATAACAAACAAACAGGTAAATAGTAAATGATAATAAATTGACATATAACTAATAATAAATGAAAATCAGACAGACAAATTATAACAAAACAAAAACAAATAATATAACATAAATTATAATAATTACAGCATCTTAGGTATTTATCTAAATGATTCTTAAAGCTTCGAACTGAACTACATTGCACTACCTGTGCAGGAAGTTTATTCCATTCATTAACTACACGGTTGGCAAAGTTGTTTCTACCTACTTCCAAATTGAATACATACATACATACCGCATATAACTATCTTTTTTTGTCACGTGCCTCCATCACAGAACAGAGTTCAAGCTGTCTAACTTTGTGAAACATTTTTTA
>NC_134806.1:6398759-6406259 GCF_046742065.1 Oratosquilla oratoria | reverse complement strand
TAAGAGCACGTGAGTGTGTGTGCACGTAAGAGCACGTGAGTGTGTGTGCGTGTGTATATAAGTGTATGTGATAAACCTATATAGACAGGAAATAGAATCTGGAATTGGATCTTGTGCCTCGATATCTTGTGATCAAAGTCGCCAGAAGAGCCCATGATATAAGAAATCATAAACTTTGCCCTATAATATTATTTTATTTAATTTAATATTTTTTGTATATTTTCTTTCATTATTTTTACTTGTTATGTACTTATATCTATTCACCCAATTGTTTATTCAGTTACATATCCTTTTTTGTGGGAAAATCAATTGTTAATTATGATGATTACCTATTCTGTTTTATTTATTTATTATTTGTATTGTATCTTTATTTTGTTTCCACTTATTTATTCAATTATTTACTATTTTTTCGGGAATCTGTAATGAATTAGACAAACCAAATATATTCCTCGATCGGATACAGAAGAACCAACCAATCTCAGACTGTTGGAATGGCGTTCCCGAAAGCGTGGCGAGGAGGAGGTAGGAGGTGGGAGGAGGAGGAGGAAGGGAGGAGAAGGAGGGGGGTAGGGGGAGCCGTCAGAAGTCATGAAGACTCTGGAAGTCATTTTCTACCCTGGTAATTACCTTCGCCGATTTTCTTCCTCCTGCTCCGACACTCTCGATCTCTTTTTGATTTACTCTCTCTCTCTCACTCTCTCTCTCTCTTCTCTAATTCTATTTTTAATATATATATATATATATATATCTGAATAGAATCACCAGTGATGGTGATGTCGATCAAATACAGGGTCAGTAGCTCAGTCGGTAAGGCGATGGCAGTGAGAATTCACGAGCCCAGGTTTGAATCCGGGGACGACCGTCGGAATTATATATATATATATATGTATATATATATACACAATATGTATATGTATATATATACAATATGTATATATATATATTGTGTGTGTGTGTATATATATATATGGTAGTTCGAAATCTGCCACCAGCTAGCTATACCAAGGGCATGGTTCATTAAATTCCACGCCACAAAGTCCTCTGATAGGGGGAGATTTGCGACGTTAAACATCGTCGTCGTCGTAACATGTTCGGGTGCTCCTTTCGGATATATCACATGTTCCCAACTCATCTTAAGAGAAGCTAGGCCATTAACCTGTAACCCGTTAGTAAATGTATCAAATTTACTGACACTAAAGAGATGATCTAACACTAAACTCAAGGAGCCTTGGGTAACTTATGATTTCTCCTTTGCTTCGTCTTTTAGTAGCCCAAGTTTGAATCCCCAAGGACCGACAATAAATCGAAGTATATTTACACCTTGTTATCCTCGCCTGGCACCTTAATCAGACAACGCACACAAACGAAATCAACCCAGTGGAAGAAAACACGATCTCTGCTTTACTTGGGTACCGACTAAGGCTCCCCATCTAGCGTGGATGGTGTGAATATGTTGTGAGTGGGCAACTAACCAACTAGAATGAATTATGTAGTTTTGCTTTTGGTACAACAAAAATGACAAAGTAAGCGAAGTTCCTAAAGAGAAGTAATTAAACCAGGAGTCCTAACTTACGTCCTTCTAATGACAATTTACATAATAATCGTGGAATGCATTAATCTATTATACAGTACATATACAAGCCCGTAACAGGACACAACGGTGAGTAGACGTTGCATAGGCTGATATATATATATATATATATATATATATATTATATATATCTATATATATCTATATATATATATATCACTTTTCTCTCTCTCTCTCTTTCTCTTTCTCCCTATCTCTCGCTTTCTCTTTTTGCCCTTCTCTCTCTTTCTCCCCCCTCACTCTCTCTCTCTCTCTCTCTCTCTCTCTCTCTCTCTCTCTCTCTCTCTCTCTCTCTCTCTCTCTCTCTCCCTATTTCTCTTTCTCTCTCTCTCTCTCTTTCTCCTCATCTCCTTCTCTCTATCTCTATCACTTTCTGCCCTTCACTCTCTTTCTCCCCTGCTCTCTCTTTCTCTCCCCCTCCTCTCTCTCTCTCTCTCTCTCTCTCTCTCTCTCTCTCTCTCTCTCTCTCTCTCTCTCTCTTTCTTTCTCCCTTTCTTCCTCTAACTGTTTCTCTCTCTATCATTCTACCCTCTGCTTCTCTCTATCACTCTACCCTCTTGCTTCCCTCTTCTTATTTCTATATCTACCCATCTCTGTATTTATCTCTGTAATTATCAATTCCCCTTTCCCTCCATCCCTCTCTCTCTCTCCCTCCCCTTGACTCTCCCTCCCCCTCTCTCTCTCCTTTCCCCTCCCTCTCTCTTCCTCTCTCTTTCTCCATCTCCCTCTCTCTCACCCTCTCTCCCTCTTCTCTCTCTCTCTTTTCTCTCCTCTCTCTCCTGTCTCTCTCTCTCTATCTATCTCCCTCACTCTCTCTCTCTCTCTCTCTCTCTCTCTCTCTCTCTCTCTCTCTCTCTCATTTTTTTTTGTCTCCGTCCTACAGAATGGACATAAATTCAATAGAATTAGTACAGAGAAGAATGACCAAAACAATACATGGACTCAGAAATTTGCCTTACGAAGAAAGGCTTAGGCATCTAAACTTACACTCTGGAAAGACACAGAGTGCGGGGTGATCTAATAGAAATGTTCAAGTGGATCAAAGGTTATAACAAGAAGTGATGCAAACAAGGTCATCATAATAAAACAACAGGGCAGGACTCGCAGTAATGGGTATAAACTGGACAAGTTTAGATTTAAGAAGGAAATAGGCAAGAATTGGTTTACTAATAGGGTGGTCGATGAATGGAATAAACTTAGTAACCATGTAGTAAGCGCTGAAACTATCAATTGTTTTAAAAAACGATTAGACAACTTTATGGATGGGGATGACAGGTGGTGATGGATACGGAGCTGCCTAGTGTAGGCCTTATGGTCTCTTGCAGTCTCCTTTATTCTTATGTTCTTATGTTCTTATACTCTCTCTCTCTCTCTCTCTCTCTCTCTCTCTCTCTCTCTCTCTCTCTCTGTCTCTCTCTCTGTCTCTCTCTCTCTCTCTACCTCTGCCTTTGACATTATTTATCATATACCGCAGAGCTTATGTCTGAGAATATCGATGCTAGAACCTATAGCATGAATAGCGAAGCTTATCTTTTCCTGGATTTTAGTGCCAAGATAACGACGTAAATTGGCAAAGAAAGAGAAACGGAGATAATATCCACCGGAACCACAAATGGAGAAAAAAGAGAAAGAGAGAGAGAGAGAGACATCATTGAGGAGAGACTGAGAACGAGAAGAGGAGGCTAGCAAAGGAAATGAAAGAGAAAATGTGAAACTAAATAGAAGGAAGAAATGTATCCAAGGATATGTAAAGAGGAAATAAGAGAAGAGAAGAAAATGAACAAAAAATGGAGAATAAATGAGAGACATACGAAAGATCGAAGAATGAAAAAATGGAGGGAAGCAGGAAGGAATGGAGGAAATGGGAGGAAGGGACGGTGGAGGGGGGTTGGGAGAAGGAGGGAGAAAGAGAGAGGAAGAGGGAGCTGATGTAGGAACAATAAACAGAACCAAGAACTGAGGCGAGAAGAGAGAAGGAACGCCATTAAGGAACACATAAGGAACGCCAGGAACACATAATTCAAGTGGACATTGAGTGCAGAATGATAATAATAAAGACATACCTATTTGTGTCAAGGACAGGAACCACACAAAGCACAGATACCAGAGTCTATGGCAAGCCATTAGCGTTGTGGTCTGGATATGGTCTGTTGTGCTTTCTTGGTCTTCTCTGGTCTGGTTTGGTTATTGGATGATGTTCGGTGAAGGTGTGTAATAAATTCCTGGCGTCTCGTCTCCTTCTTCAACGGGGGGAAGGGGGAGGGGAAGGGGGAAAGGCTCGTTATCTCCCCCACCGCCTACTTAGATCTCGTTACGTCTACCCACCGTCGTCTTCGCCGTTGTCGTCGTCTTCGTTGTCCTCTTCATCACCTACGTCATTATAATCGTCGTCGTCATTGTCGTCGTCGTCGTCGTTGTCGTCGTCGTTGTCGTCGTTGTCTTCATCATCTACGTCATTATAATTGTCATCGTCGTTGTTACCTATGTCGACATTGTTGTCGTCAATTCATGTCGTCCATTTCGTCGTCGTCGTCGTCGTCGTCGTCGTTGTCGTCTTCTGGTATCTGACTAACAAGTAAATCCTTGTTATTTTTCACTTATGGCCGAAGACATGTGAGCTTCTTATATTACGGATTATTGATTACTTCAAGTCTTCTTTATCAGCCTTTGACTGTTTAGAGACGTTCCTTCAGTGCTGTTTCACGATAAAACATTTTTCAATGTAAGTTAATTTTTTTTTATCAAAAGGTCTTTTGTCGGCATTCTTTGTCACTATAGCTCACTGTAATTCCACATTACTCCTATAGTTACTGAATATGATAAAAACCTGACTCCTTGTCTTAAGTGCGTCTGTACCATAAATTTACCCTCAAAGAAACAACCGGTTTCCGTTATTTCCGTTAGATACGTTATGACAACCGACGCATCATTTTGAAACCTTGCTCAAGCTAATGGTCACTCAAACAAGAGCTAGGACTGCGAGTGATGTTCAGAGAATTTGTTTTATATATATCTAATAAACATCGAAATGGAATATGTCTTTTTGAGTACATGTTGGTATATTTATTTTCTCCAGTCGTAATTAGGAAAAGATGTCACATCGGTCTTGTATCATTGTGTCGTTAAAGGGACTGAAGGTTTTTTGTTTTGTTTTTCTTATGCTCTCTCTTACTCTCTCGCTTCCTCTTTTTTCTCGCTCTCTCGTTTTCTCTTCTCGATCTTTGTCACTGTCTCTGCCTCTCTTTCTCTCTCTCTCTCTCTCTCTCTCTCTCTCTCTCTCTCTCTCTCTCTCTCTCTCACTTTTGCTATCTCTCTCTCGCTTTCTCTCCCTCTTTCGCCTCTCTCTCTCTCTCTCTCTCTCTCTCTCTCTCTCTCTCTCTCTCTCTCTCTCTCTCTCTCTCTCTCTCTCACACACACACACACACACACACACGAATGCGCACACACGCATACTCACACACACACACACACACACACACACACACACACACACACACACACACACACACACACACACACACACACAATCTAAATACCACAATGGCTGATGTATTTTCAGCAGGACCTGAAGGCATGTGTTGGTTTAAGCCATATAAATACAATGTGAATGAATCTATTGTGGCCCGATAAACTCGTTCGTATTATAACTCTTCTAAGTAAACCATTGTGCTTCTTAACCAAAACTCGAAAACTTTAATCGTTGTAGTATTTACAAATAAATCCAGTTTTGCCTACGACTAGATTTTCCATTCCCTTAACATTTTGTCGTGTTGTGTTTTCTTTGTGTTTGCAAAATAAAAATAAAAATAAAATAAAAATAATCATGATGATGGAAACTTTTCCCCTTCTTTGTCTCCTCATCCTCTATTTATTTTCTCCTCTTGCGTCATTATCTCATCCATCGTTATCCGTCAAGTTCTCTTCCCTCTTCAGGTTACCAAAACGTCAGAAGGATTCCCTGTCCTTCTGGAAGAGGCCATTTGAGGTCCGGTTACAGCTCCATCGTTCTTCTTCTTCGCAGGGCTTCCAGTCTTCCAGGCTTCCAGAGCTCCTGTAAAAGGCAGAGGCTTGCAGACGACACCCCTTTCCTGGACGAGAGACCTCGAGTACTCTTCGACTCGAATTTTGGAAATTTTGGTTTACCCAAAGGACTCCCGGGCTATACCTTTTTTTTTTTTTTAAGGGGGGGGTCGAGTACTCTTCGGCTATAATAGGGATAAGGGAGGGAAGGTGGGAGAGAAAGGGATAAGGAAAGGGAATAGAGAGGGATGGAGATGGAGAAGAGTAGAGAGAAAGGAAGGAGGAAAGGGAGAGGGAGGGAGAGAAGAGGGGAAAGTGGGAGGGAAAGGGATGGAGATGGAGAAGAGTAGAGGGAAAGGAAGGAGGAGGAAAGGGAGAGGGAGGGAGAGAAGAGGGGAAAATGGGAGGGAAAGGGAATGGAAAGGGATGGAGATGGAGATGAGTAGAGAGAAAGGAAGCAGGAGGATGAAAGGGAGAGGGAGGGGAGAAGGGGGGGAAGGTGGGAGGGAAAGGAATAGGGAAAGGGAATGAAGAAGGATGGAGATGGAGAAGAGTAGATGGAAAGGAAGGAGGAAAGGGAGAGGGAGGGGGAGAAGGGGGGAAGGTGGGAGGGAAAGGAATAGGGAAAGGGAATGGAGATGGAGGGAAGTAGAGGGAAAGGAAGAAGGAGGAGGAAAGGGAGGGGGATAAGGGGGAGGGTAGGAGGGAAAGGAATTTTTTTTTTCTTTTTCGAAATTTGGGATTGAAGTATCACTCCAAAAGGAATAGGGAAAGGGAATGGAGATGGAGGGGAGTAGAGGGAAAGAAAGAAGGAGGAGGAAAGGGAGAAGGAGAGGGAGAGGGAGAAGGGGTAAGGTAGGGTACGGGTATCCTAATGGAAAGGATCAGAACGATGGCGAATGGTATCCTTCGAAAATTAACACCAATTCTGACTGAAAAAATTAAGAAGATCTTTATTCAGAAAAAGAACCTTTATAGCCACGGAAAGAGACTGAAAAACTATGACGGCGTGGAAAATGATCTTCCCCAGGAATGCTGACGTTAGCAGCCGCCATGACCCCCTTCGTGGAAAGTTGGGGGCATAGAAGAGAGAGAGAGAGAGAGAGAGGAAAAAACCCACAGACCAAACGGTCTCTGAGGACGACTAAATGGGAAAGCAATAGCGGGAGAAAAGATTAGGCTCATTTCACACGTATCGACTTTTCGCCGTGCGCCGTCCATGACACGACGTCGTGCTTTCAAATACCCATGGGTATCTATGGACGCTTTGACACATTTCTCGACCACGACACCCACCCACGGTTATTCGAGAACACGACGTCGTGTCGTGGACGGCGCACGGCGAAAAGTCCGTATTGTGAAAAAAGCCCACGTGCGAAAGCGTCCATAGACACCCACGATTATTTGAGAACACGACGTCGTGTCGTGGACGGCGCACGGCGAAAAGTCCGTACGTGTGAAAAGGGCCTAGTTGTGTATCGGAAGAGGAAATAGAGGAGAGGAAGTCAGTGCCTGGGGCCTCATTGTCCTTGTGACCGTAATGCTGCGTTGAGCGCCTGCAGAGCTGCAGTGTACATTCGGAGCCTAAAGTTTGGTGCCACGCCGCAATGATTCAGTGGTAATTACTATTTTATTACAAACCTAATCTGCATACATACATACATACGTACATTCTCTCTGTCTATATATACATGCATATATGCAGTACATACATAAATACAAACAATGTGTTCTGTGTGTGTGTGTGTGTGTGTGTGTGTGTGTGTGTGTGTGTGTGTGTGTATGTGTGTGTGTTTGTGTGTGTGAGTGAATATATATACACACACAGAAAACTTTAGCCGATTTTTTTTTCTGACTGTACCGGAAAGAGAGAGAGTGAACGAAGAGAT
>NC_134806.1:6391259-6393759 GCF_046742065.1 Oratosquilla oratoria | reverse complement strand
TAGTTAAGATGTTTTTGTGACAAAGTTGAGGGGATTTTAATGAAGTCAGGGCCGTAACTTGGTCTCAGCTCTGAGAGGGAGCTGGGAGTTGGATGGAGGTGGGGTGGTCAGATACATATGTAAAAAAAAAAAAAAAAAAAAAAAAAGGAGGAGGAAGAACATGGATGTCAGAGGGGAGAGGGAAGGACTAGGGTGCAGCCCTATGTGTATATAGAAAAACCTAGATCTCTTTTCCCCCTTTGTAAAAATAACTATTAATAATAATAAAATATGAAAGAAAAAAAGATAAAACGGGGGGGATGGGACTGAGTCACAGCATAATTTGCCTTCACTTTTCGTACAAGAACAATATATAAAAAAAAATGTTAGGTGGGGGGTCCTCATGCCCTTCGCTTAGAATTCAGCCCAGACCCCCCTCCCCCCCCCCAAAAAAAAAGAGGGGCTCTTCTGAGTAAGTTATAAGAGTTCTCCAATATAATCCAGGGTTCAATAGTGTTCAATAGCGTCCATTGAACAACACGTACATGGTCTGACCTATTCGCTTATTCACTGTCTGAATCCCTCATTCATATCTATGTCTTCGTAGGGTTCGATGTATAAGGATTAAGGCAATATTCATTCCATCCCCCCTCATCTAGATTAATACGTAATAAGCCATAGAAACTCGAATGTGTGTGTGTGTGTGTGTGTGTGTGTGTGTGTGTGTGTGTGTGTGTGTATAATTCACATTGGTCATGGATCATATGCTGGACACGTGATGGAAAAGTATTACCCCACAGGATGAGAAAGAGTGAGAAGGGGGAGAGGGAGAGGAAAAAAGAGAAAAGGGGAGAAAGAGAGGGAGCGGAGAGGGAGAGAGAGAGAGAGCGAGGGAGATTGCGAGAGAGAGATAGCAAGAAATTGCAAGAAATTGCGAGAAATAGCGAGAGATAGAAAGAGGTAGTAAGAAAAGAAAAAACTAGCAAGAGATAACAAGAGATAGCGAGAGACAGTGATCCTTGAATCAAGAACAGTATCAATCGCGTTGGCCTCGCGTGGATATTGGAATATGCAGCACATGTTCTACTCTATATCAATGCTAAACGCTATACTGACTGGCCTAATGTCTCCAAATAGGACCCGAGTTTCTGTCTTTGATGGCCATTCTGCACAGAATGTATTTCGAATCCTTAATGATATTCTAATGTGACCTGTATTGCCCTCGAGGACCTTGTGGGCGATTTAAAGAATATTTTTTTAATGTACAAAAATATATAGTCACTTTCAGTACCCTGCGCGGTTGTGAGGTGTCTAGATATTTTTTTCTTTTTTCTTTTTCTTTTTTTACAGACATTGGAATATACTGGAAGGGGAAGGAGGAGAGTGAACAACGAATGAAGACTTCCTGCTTTTGCAAAGAGGTGTATACATTATTTTTTCCTGGACACAAGAATATAAAATGAACTTACACTACTACTAAAAAATTTAGGAATGGGCACCAACTCCAAAAAGACCCTTACTGGAAGTATTTCTTTGTAAGCAAATGCGTTACCAAGGATCTGGGAATGTTGATAAGAAAAAAGAAATTGCCACTGGACAGACATATCAATAAGACTGTAAGAGAGACACATGGGTTGCTGCAGAATATCAAAGTATCCCTTTCACTACATCGATGAAGTGATAAAGAAAATCATAAACACTTTTCCATCCAAAATTGGAATATGCATCACAATGAAAGATATAAACACGATCGAAAGGACTTAGATAGCAGAAATTAAACTGGTCTCCAACCTGGCAGATAAACTATACGAGGCGAGACCAAAAACATTGGGTTTGCCAACGTTGAAAGATCGAAGAGAAAGAGGTGTTCATGTTGGTGAAGTGGGTGGACTATATTGACAGACGAGATCTCATGATTAGGGATGGTTCAAAATGCCATAAGGACAAATTGAAAAAGAATAAATATCTAAATGATGTGAAGAATTTGTTATATAAAGAAATACAAAAACACTTTGAATAAACTAGAAGACAATAACGTCCAAGCTGGAACAATACACAATTAGAAAGTAATAGACAGACCCTACGAGAATTGCTACTTTACTGTGTTAGGTAAAGAAGTACACACGCACACACTGGTTGCTGGTGAAATGGTACCGCGCTAGACTGCTGACTTAGCAGTCCGAGTTCGATCCCTGCCCAAGGCTAAAAAAAACCCATCACAGCACTGCAAACAGGCACCCCACTTCTGGTGGACAAGAAGTTATGTGCGTGTGCGTGCGTGTGTGTGTGTGTGTGTGTGTGTGTGTGTGTGTGTGTGTATGTGAGGTCACGGCATTACCCTTATGTTGGTCCATAATCGAGCCCTGAGCTCTCATTCGGGAGGATAATAGCTGTCGATCACGATTGCAATACATGATCCAAAACAATGGTAAATCACATCCACACACGCGGGCAGACACACACACACACACACACACACACACACACACACACACACACACACACACACGCACACACACAC
>NC_134806.1:6378759-6386259 GCF_046742065.1 Oratosquilla oratoria | reverse complement strand
CCTCCAAGAACCACCGCAGGAATCTCTTCGCTTCGTCTAATCAAAACATACTACATTCGGAATATTTCAGAACTTTTCATCCCGTGGCCATTTCTTTGAAATCAGTCTTTATCGTCAGCTGATCAGGAAGTACCTGATTCCTGTAGCAACATCAGTATATCTCATGTTGCCTTCAGAAAGGTAATGGTCGCAAACCCATTCTGGGTAGCCAGCTTTTGTTCATTATGTTGCCACGTCGAAATGAATTAAATATATTAATTGCAATAAGGTATTTGTATATCTATGTATATATGTATTATGTATGTGTATTTCGTATGTATACAAATATGTATACAGATATATATGATCATGTATATTTATATTTGAATATCTCTATGCATGTACATTCATATGCATATATGTAAATATGCATACATATGTATGTAAGTATATACGTATGTATGTAGTTACGGACATGTGTAGGAACGTATATATGTATTACGGATATGTGTAGGTACATATATATATGTATATATGTATTGGTAACTTTCCTCATACCAGAGTGACAAAGGTACAAGAAGGGTCATAGAATGTATAACGAGTAGTAATAATAAAAAATTTAACCAAACAAGGTCACAATAAAAAAAAAAAGTAATTTGGCATTCACGCGTCAGACTTAACAGAAAAAGAAAATTGACCGACGAGATTTCTCCGAACCTTTCTAATGTGCCTGAGGTCTTACTCAGGATGACTGATCCTTGAGGTCGTCCTTGATCGTCTTATAAAAGGCCATATGTGTGTTATACTCGCTTATTGGTAGTCCTTCTTGATCTACAGTAAGGCTATTATCTAGTGCATATGTTCCAACAGTGTCCTTGCCGGATCGTCTTTGTTCTATTAATTAGAGGGAGTGTTGTGGGTAAAGTACTATGATAGAACTATTTCTTCTCGTGCTTACACATTGTTTTTAAATAGATATACACATACATATATATGGACATGTACATATACATATATATGTATATGTGCGTATACGCATGTATACACATACAAATACGTACATATATAAGTTCATATAAACATATATATATATATATATATATATATGCGAATAAATCACAAAAACACGTGATTCACAAAATGTGCAATAAAACCACATGGAAAATAAGATGAAAGGTGACCTAAGGTCACCTTTCATTTTATTTTCCAAGTGGTTTTATTACACACACACACACACACACACACACACACACACACACACACACACACACACACACACACACACACATATATATATATATATATATATATATATATATATATATATATATATTCAACAAGAACCCACTGTGTTGGATAAGAAGAAATGAAATAGATGATATCCATATATTTCGATCACGGACTGTGATCCTCCACTGAAGAGGATCACAGTCCGAGATCGAAATATATGGATATCATCTATTTCATTTCTTATCCAACACAGTGGGTTCTTGTTGAATTTTACGAATGTGTTACGACATTACTTTGTAGTTATATATATATATATATATATATATATATATATATATATATATATATATATATATATATATATATATAATATATATATATATATATATATATATATATATGTGAGAGAGGCAGAGGGAAAACACACAAATAGAACGAGTGTTTATTCTTTAACTAGGTTCGCACAATGATGGTTCTTCAGAAAGAATGTTACACAACAGAAAATACTGGCAATAAATACAGAAAACGTGTGGGTAATGCTTCTGGTGATCATTTGTCCCGTTTTCTTCCATTCTTTTGATGCGTGCCGTGCTGTTGTCTCCGATAATTTGATATCACCTACTCTATTGTTCGTACATTTACTGGTGGCTATGTACAGAGCTTCTACGATTTATCTTTGTCTTTTGCTTAGATTATTATGTAGAATACTCGCTTGATCCCATTTAGGTAGATGTCCTTCTTCGTCTATGTGGTTCACGAGTGCGTTGGTGTTGCGGTGGTATCGGACATCGGCTTTGTGTTCTTTTAATCTTGTGATTAATCCCAAAGCAAGGACAATACAATGTACATAGTAGTCCCCACCTCAGACTTGGCCTGCGCACTCAGTAAAGAACTGAGGCATACGGACATCCACATCTCTTGTGACGCAGGTAAGAAAATTAATGACCTTATCAAACCAAAGATAGAAAATAATAAAAGCGAAAGTTTAGTTGATAAGATTCCATGTTCAGGGTGTGACAGTGCATATATAGGAGAAACATACAGGGGATTAATCACAAGATTATTCTATTTTACTTTATCCTGTTTCATTTTAATTTCATATTAATTTGTTTCATGTTTTTGTTTCATTTACTGTTGTTCTATTTCATTTTCATTTTATTATGTGTTATTCTATTTGATTTTGTCTTTTTCCTGTTGAATTTTATTTCATCTTATTCTTTTTTAGTGCATTCATTCTATTTAATGTCATTCTATATATGCAACTAATAATCTATTTATTTAATAACGATTTAACTTGTATATTTATTTATATATTAAAATATTTACCTATTATATTTATTAATTTATTTATTTAATAATTCATTTATTTGTTCTATTTTTAGTGCATGTAATCTCGTAATGGGTGTCTTCCATTGCTATTGGAGTCCGTCACAGCCCATTGTCGTCTGTCACACCCGAGTTGGTCTCTAGCGCTTTCAGAAGCGTCGACATTCATTTTCTCTTTTGCACCCCGTCTCACGGCTTTAGTCAGTGTCGGGCAGATGACGAAGAACTACAAGGTGCTAAGTCAGGGGTAATTCGCTAAGGTTAACTAATTTTGTTGAGGTACATCTGTGTGTACTCGTTACTCACGTGTAAAGAGGCAGGGTAGTCTGTGTTTACTGAAGCAGTAGTTTTTTTAGTTATTATTTTTTTCTTTGTTTTACTTCAATTTTCTATTTTGTTTTTTGATTCTGTTTTGTTTTGTTCTATTTTATCTTGTGTTATTCTATTTTATTTTATTTGAACTTATTTGATTTGATTTGTTTTACTTCGTTTTCTTTTGATTTAATTTGATTTAATCTAATTTGATCTAATTTATCTTAATTTGATTTATTTCATCCATATTTTATTTCATTTCGTTTCATTTTATTTATCTTATTCTATTTAATCTTATGTAATCTTATCTTATTTCACGTTAATTGTCTTATTTGATTTGATTTCAGTTTTATGGACTTCACAACTCCTGCACACGCTATTATCAGCTTGCCTTATGTGTGTCCGCGTCACGACTTAAGCGTTTGTGTGAATTTATGTGGTGCTGTTGGTGACGGTGGTGGTAGTAGTCGGGAGTAGTGGTGGAGGCGGGTGGTGAGTGGTGATAGAAGTGGGTGGAGATTAGTGGTGGTGGTTGTGGTTGCTGTGGTAGTGGTGGAGGTGAGTGGAATGGAGGTGGGGTGGGATGGGGTGGTATGGCTATCGTAGTAGTTTTGGTGGTGGATGGTTTTCTTGTGGTAGTGGGGTGGTGGTTGTCGTAGTGGTGGTGGATGGTTTTGGTTATGGTGGTGGTGGTGGTTGTCGTGGTAGTAGTGGATGGCTTTGGTTGCGGTGGTGGTGATAGGGAGGGGGTGGTGGTGGCAGAAGCGATCGTGAAAGACAATACCAATGAGGATGATGTTAACATCGGGTAATACAAGCTGCGTAGTCAAGGGAGCAATATATATACAGATATATATATATATATATATATATATATATATATATATATGTATAATATATATGTGTGTATATATATATGTATATATATAATAAGTATATACATATTGAGGTGTGAAGACAGAATGAGTGGTAGGGTGGTGAGTCCTTGGTGATCTGTGACCCGGTCTTACGTCTATTCAATCCCGTTAAAATCTTCGAACTTGATTCTTTTGTGTAATGTCAAATGTATGATCAGAAGTCAGATGTATTATGTAAAATCATGTTTGTTTAATTGTAATAGTGTCTTTGTTATATTATTTTCGTGTCATTTTACTTGTATTAACTTCATACTTATAATTTATCTAATTATATTTCTTTAAGTTAATTTAGTTTGATTTTCTTTCCCCGGTGTCCGACCGGGTGGCGACCTTATTCAGTTCTTTTGACCGTTTGAACCCGTAATAGACATAGGGTCTAAAGGGTTCCCTTGATGTTACAAACTTCTGGCATTCACAAGGCCGGTGAACCCTTGGTACTTTAGAGAGGTTTGTAACATAAATTGGCCAAGGACTTCTTCAGAGTATACACAAGTAGGACAAAGACAACTTATATAATCGCACAGCTCACCCCGTTGCTCCCCGGTCAATGCTGTTGGCGAGGGCAGCAAGCGGCCTAATTATCCACGAGGCAAGACGAAAGCGAGATGGCAACAGCATTGACCGGGGAGGAACGGGGTGAGCTGTGCGATTATATAAGTTGTCTTTGTCCTACTTGTGTATACTCTGAAGAAGTACTAGTTGGACGAAACATCAGAAATAAAAATGGAACGGATTCTTGGCGTTTAAACTCACCACCCTACCACTAATATATATATATATATATATATATATATATATATATATATATATATATATATATAATATATATATATATATATTGAGGTGTGAAGACAGAATGAGTGGTAGGGTGGTGAGTTTAAACACCAAGAATCCGTTGAAGTTTTATTTCTGACGTTTCGTCCAACTAGGACTTCTTCAGAGTATACACAAGTAGGACAAAGGCAACTTATATAATCGCACAGCTCACCCTGTTCCTCCCCGGTCAATGCTGCTGGCGAGGGTAGCAAGCTGCCTAATTATCCACGAGGCAAGACGAAAGCGAGATGGGGAATAATGGGGTGAGCTGTGCGATTATATAAGTTGTCTTTGTCCTACTTGTGTATACTCTAAAGAAGTCCTAGTTGGACGAAACGTCAGAAAAAAAACTTCAACTGATTCTTAGCGTTTAAACTTACCACCCTACCACTCATATATATATATATATATATATATATATATATATATATATATATATAATATATATATATATATATATTTGGTGTGAAAACAGAATGAGTGGTAAGGTGGTGAGTTTAAACGCCAAGAATCCGTTGAAGTTTTATTTCTGACGTTTCGTCCAACTAGGACTTCTTCAGAGTATACACAAGTAGGACAAAGACAACTTATACAATCGCACAGCTCACCCTGTTCCTCCCCGGTCAATGCTGCTGGCGAGGGTAGCAAGCGGCCTAATTATCCACGAGGCAAGACGAAAGCGAGATGGCAACAGCATTGACCGGGGAGGAACGGGGTGAGCTGTGCGATTATATAAGTTGTCTTTGTCCTACTTGTGTATACTCTGAAGAAGTCCTAGTTGGACGAAACGTCAGAAATAAAACTTCAACGGATTCTTGGCGTTTAAACTTACCACCCTACCACTAATATGTATGTATATAATAATATATTTATATATATATATATATATATATATATATATATGTGTGTGTGTGTGTGTGTGTGTGTGTGTGTGTATGTATGTATAAAGGAATGAAATAGATAGATAAGTAAAAAATGAATGAATAAATAGATAAAACATAATGAGGTTGACCCTGCACAACTTCAAGACTTTATAAAGTAACAAATATACGTGACCTTGAGTTAGCGTTGGTAGATAAGAAATTGAAAGAGAAAAATACGTACCTATAATATTTTTACCTACGTTTACAAATATTATTAAAAAATAATATACTACACTATCTGAGGGAAAATATAAAAAAATTACAAACTAACAATAAAGATCTATCTATCTGTCTATATACCAAAGGCTTCTTCCTTATTAGAAGGAAGGTAGCCATCTCACTCATCTCCACTTATTTGTTCTTCTTTCATCTTACCTCCTCTTGAAAAAAACATAGGAACATAGTAAAAAAAAAAACATAAGAAATAGCAAAAAGTTAATGACCGTTGAAACGTGAGATCGACCTAAGTAACTGTTTATCACAACCCAATCAGGAACTTTCTCACCAAGTTTACGTGGACCAGGGAATTTTGTAGAACGTGGAGACGGATCAGGTCACATCAATGTAATCACTGACACATATTTCATTAATATCGCAATGATGACACTCATTCCTTCCTCTTTCCTCTTGGGCTAATGGGCTTCCTGTCACATCAATGTAATCACTGACACATATTTCATTAATATCGCAATGATGACACTCATTCCCTCCTCTTTCCTCTTGGGCTAATGGGCTTCCTGTCACATCAATGTAATCACTGACACATATTTCATTAATATCGCAATGATGACACTCATTCCCTCCTCTTTCCTCTTGGGTTAATGGGCTTCCTGTCACATCAATGTAATCACTGACACATATTTCATTAATATCGCAATGATGACACTCATTCCCTCCTCTTTCCTCTTGGGCTAATGGGCTTCCTGTCACATCAATGTAATCACTGACACATATTTCATTAATATCGCAATGATGACACTCATTCCCTCCTCTTTCCTCTTGGGCTAATGGGCTTCCTTCTCCCACCAAGGCCTGCCACCTTCACCCCCCCCAGTCTACACCGTCTTCTTTCTTTTATTCTTTTTCTTCGTCTTACTCTGTCTTCACAACCTTTCCTTTCTTTTTCTTTTCTTCCTCTTCCTCTACTTTCACAATCGCTCCTTCCTTTACCATTCCTAAATATTATATAGCTGAGAAAGTAAGGTTCTCAACATTTTCTGGTCTGTAGACTCAATATACGGTAACAACAAGGACATAGATAAATTGTATTTTAATTCCTCACGAAGAAACACACGTATTTCCTTCCTTATTCAGCTAACTTAGGCTCTCACTGGGGACGGTTTTGTAAGTTGTATCTTTCATTTTTTTTTTTTTTTTTTTTTCCAAATTGACGAAGACCTTGTTTCCTTGACTGTATATTCCGTCTTTACTGGCGGTTCTGCCTCGGGTGAGAAGAATCGCCTGTCTAGAAACAGAGGGGCATCCTCCCCACCTCTTTTACTTGTTTCAAGTTAAGCGCAGATCATGAAAGGCGTCATTACTTGCGGCGAAGGTCGAGGGGATGGTGGTTCGAATCCTGCCACCGGCGAAGTTGAACCAAAGGCATGGTTAATTAAATTCCACGCTACAGAAGTCATCTGTGAGGGGCACCGTTCTAGCCTTCTAATAGGGGGGATTTTTTTACGTTAAACTATATCATATATGTCCCTGTGTTTGGGGAGGCCTCATTTTTTCAAATCTTGAACAGGAGTGAAGAGAATGAACTTATTTCTTCTCGTTTTCTCTTTCATTACCTCTTCCCATTTTCTGTGATTCCCAAATTTTACCCTTCATTATTCCATCTTCTCCCGATAATATTTCTTATCTTCTGCTATGACCAGCCCTTATCGAAATAGTGACAGACTTTTCAGATAAAATTATGGTTTAAGGTGATATCATACTGGGCTATTTTTCCTCCGACTGTCGGAGCAGATTTGCAGTGTGCAGCTTTCGAGAAG
>NC_134806.1:6366259-6373759 GCF_046742065.1 Oratosquilla oratoria | reverse complement strand
CTTTTTTCTTGTTGTGAACACCGAAAGCGATGAACTCACTAATGATAATTACAAGTTCGTGAGGTTCGGTTACGTATAGTAATGACTTGGGTTTGTTTGTAGCTTCGTAACTTGTTGCGACAAACGGCATCAAGCCTGTTAGCCGGCGGGGGATGGCGCACGTAAGATCTCGCTGTAATTGCGACGACCTGACTTCTGTGCAACCGCTGGAGATAATCGTCTTATGCTTTGCACCACAACTTTGCAAAGGAGACGCATGCGTACGCACTCAGGACCGTCGGTCGTGTCATTAATGTCAGTTTTCTTTAAATCTATTTATTTACTGAATCATGTTTTCATGGCATGAAGGTGACGACATAGAGAACTTGCTATCATTTTTTTTTTTTTTTTTTTTTTTTTTTTGAAAATTTTCAATCCTGTTCTGGGGGTAAATCTCCGAATGTTTGGATGGAGGGCGTTTGATATACTGTGTGACCTCAAGTCATTGTTATGGTCTGTTTAGTGTACCTTAATGCCTTTTCATACTATGTCGAGTCATGTTGAGGCATCACAAAACTCTTAAAAGACAATCGCTCAAGTGAAATGAGGTTAAAGTTCTTCAAAGGATTAAAAAAAAAAAAAAACGAAGAAAAAAGAAACATTGAAGTTGCCATTGATAACAACTTTGTAAACATTAATGACAGGAAGGGCTTATAGTGTTGTCAGCAGTGATGAGTAGTTTGATAGCTGATACAATAGGAAATATTAGACAAGGATATCTAAGAAAAGAAATGAAACAATCATTAATGTGACTTCTACAAGTGGTCAAAAAGTTGGACCAATCTAAAGTTGCAAGATTCTTTGTATATTCTCTCTACACATACACACACACACACACACACACACACACACACACACACACATACATATGTATATATACATATTCTTGTTGTCATAACAAAATCTAAGCCCATCAAAACTCTCATCTTCCCAAAGGTAATCTGACTGCAGAAGTCTCTTCCACTGTTCCCATGACTGTATACCTCCTAACTGCCTCAGCCTTCTGAAGGCAAATTCACGTCTTGCTGATAATTAGTTTTTCTCCTTCTCGCCCTCTTCCTTCTTCCTGGTCGGCAAAGGAGAGGAGAAGGAAAACAAAGGGAGAATGCAGGGCGCCTGCGGATGTGTCTTTGTGGTCAGCAGTCAGTCTCGGAACGTGCTCCATCAATGGAGCAAAAAGACATAATCAACTCCAGCCTGGTCCCCTCCGTGCCCGAAGAAAGGGCCGGCCGGTCGGCTGCAGTGCTTATTTGGAACGCTCCCGAGGAAAGTGAGGAAAAGAAAATATAACAGCAAGCTAAGTCTTCCTTCAGGAGCAAAATTGTGTATGTATGTATATATATATATATATATATATATATATATATATATACATATACACGAGTGTATATATGTCATTAAAAGTGATGGCTAGTTTTGCATTATTTTCTTAAAGGTATTTTCCATATACCTTAGAAAGGAAATTTATGACTTGGCTGTATGTAGTCATATTAGCTAATATGACTACATACAGCCAAGTCATAAATTTCCTTTCTAAGGAACACAAATCCATAATAAGGTATATGGAAAATACCTTTAAGAAAATAATTAATGCAAAACTTGCCATCACTTTTAATGACATATGCATTAGAGAAAAACTCCTGCCAAAATACACTAATATATATATATATATATATATATATATACAGTATATATATGTGTGTGTGTGTGTGTGTGTGTGTATACATATGTATATTTATGTATTAATATATGTATATATACATATGTATATTTATGTATATATATATATATGTTATATATACATATGTATGTATATATATATATGTATATATATATATATATATACATATACGTACTGTATATCTATGCATATATGTATATATATATAATATACATACGTACTGTATATCTATGCATATATGTATGTATATATATATGTATATATATATATATATATATATATATATATATATATATATATATATATATATATATATATATGTGTAAATATAAATACATATATATATATATATATGTATATATATGTATTATATATGTATTGTATATGTATATTATATATATATATGTATATTAATATAATATATATATATATATATGTATATATATGTATATATATGTATATATATGCATATATATATATATAATATATATAATATGTATGTATATATATATATATGTATATATATATATATATATATATATATATATATATATTTACATAGATACAAATAGGAGAAGATGTTGGATGGAAGAGTGGTACATAGGGTTTTAATGGACTATATAGTGGTTTTAATGGACTATATCTTGGTACCCAGGAAAAGGGTAGGAAGGGCTTTGGATGTACAATTGTACATGTTCTTAGGGGAGAGAGTGGGGAAATATTCGATAATTTTTTGTTGGAAAGCAAGGAAGGTGCATAGGGCAAACTGTTTAAATAAGAAGGAAAGGAGCAGGAGTTCAAGGAGACGTTAAGAGAAGTGTGGGAGGTGGTGAAGAATAGAGTGAAAGTAGGTATGGTAAGGAAATGGTGATGTTTCAAGGAGGAAGTGACAAGGCGTGCAAATGTTGTATTTAGAACATAAACGATGAGAGGGAATAGAAGGAAAGGTAGTGAGTGGTGGGATGATGAAGTGAAGAAGATGGTAGAAGAGAGGAAACGAGTATTCAGGAACTGGTTACAAAATAGGATGAGAAAAAATATATGTGTAAAAAAAGAGAGAAGCAAAAAAAAAAAAAAAAAGATAAAGGAGGCAAAAAGAAGAGCAGATGAAAAATTGGGGAGGAATATGACAGAAATTTTTGAAACCAATAAAAATATGTTTTCGAAAGAAATGATGAGGGGAAGGTGAGGTGAGTCAAGTAGAGAAGAAAAGGTATAAGGCGCGGATAGAGATCTTGACGGAAGAGGAGGTGATAAGGGTAAGACGGACGGAGTATTTCATAGAGCTGTTGAATGTGGAGGAGAATAGGGAGGGATTGGTGGTAGCAGTGGGAGGCGCTAAGAAAATGACGGTGAGGGGAGAGAAAAATGGAGGGGTCATAAGTAAAGATGAGATGCAAGTAGCTCTGAAAATGATGAGAATAAATAAAGCTCCTGGATTAGATAAGTGTCTGAAGAAGGGAGGTACAGTAATAGTGGACTGACTGGTGAGGTTGTTTAATGTGTGTCTAAGGGAGGGTAGAGTGCTAGAGGACTGGAGTGTTTGTATAGATCCTCTTTACAAAGGGAAAATGGGACAAATGTGAGTGCAGTAGTTTCAGAGGGGTCAGTTTGTTGAGTGTAGTTAGGAAGGCTTCGGTTACAATATTTAATTTTCAACTCTAATATCAAATTATGTTTCTGCCATATATAGCAAAGCTGAATGATGAGCTAAGAAAATGCAAACCTATACGAATTTAAACATACTGTTAAAATGTTCTCAGAGAAGTTTTGATTTTTGTGAGCGAAATAATATTCTTGTTATTTAAATGGAGATTGGAGGGAAAATAGCCCAGTGTAATAACCATTGAATGAATGTAAGCTGAATTACTGAAAAGGAATACTTTGCGACATCTGGTGACAGAAGTGAGAACCAAACTCACTTCACGCGTGACCTCGATTTCTGTCCACCACGTTATTCTACGTAAGCCACATAAAACGAAAAGAATATTGTGGTGTTTTTTTATTTACAAAATTGGGTAATTCAAGCGTAATTTAGCTATTTGTTCAGTCAAAATGTAACGTACATATACATACATACATACATACTGAAAGGGGGAGAAGGGTAAACACATACATACATACATACAGTACATATATGCATACATACATATATACATGCATATATACACACATATACATGCATATACATGCATACATATATGTTGAGGCATTGTGACCTTCCACGCACATATATGTACATACATACATACATACATACATAATGCATACAAAATGCATACATGCATACATAAATACATACATACGTACGTACATACACTCTAGTCAGTTCTGGTCAGTAAAAGTTCTTGCAGAGGTTAGTAAGGTCTTGTGTACAAGGTGGATATTCGGAACTGTAACCCTTGCTATACAGCAAGTCTTTGTGCAGCCAGTGTTTTTTTTTTTATGTTCAGCGGCCTTGCTGTGGATGTGCTGTGTCTTGCGACACTGCTTCTGACCCAGGGCAGTGGACAAGGTGCAGGGATGACCCGTCATCCAGGAGGTGCTAAGATAAGAGGGAGGGTGGAGGGGTGTGGAGTGTTTTCAGGGATGGAATGGGTGGGAATGATTTTATGCCTTTTCCTTTTTGGCTACCTCCCTTGTAAGGGGGAAAAAAGCCTTGGTATATGTATGTATGTATGTATGTTCATTGTCGCGTATCCGCAGTGTCAGGCTGCTGATATTGGTGCCAGCGAGCCGTCAGCCTCAAGGAAACTCGTCTTGCTGGATGACCGGTAAAACAAACAGATGGGGCTGACAAAAGAAGTGAGAAGTGGAAGTGAATTGAAAGGGGAAAGTGTGCGTATATGTATATGAATATATATGTATATGGTTTGTATATGTATATCCTTCTCGTTGAACAAGACAGCAAACTTTGTATTGATAATTTCTATTTTCCCTACCCAGTTTTTCAGCCGGGGTTGAACAAGACAGCAAACTTTGTATTGATAATTTCTGTTTTCCCTACCCAGTTTCTCAGCCGGGGTTGGGGGGTGGGGCAAAAGAAAACATGCACTTACGGGTAGAATCCATGGAAAAGGCAGGACACAGTTAAAACAAATGACTTGTGACCTATCGTCTGCGCACCAGTGATCTTTAGGATTTTTTTTTTTTTTTTTTTTTTTTTTTTTTTAACAATCTTGTGACCTTGGGAAAGGATGTGAAACACCTTGAGCTAAATTCTGATTCTTTCTTGAAACTCCTCGGGATGCCCCGAATAAGCCCATTGTATCACACACATTTTGTTCAATATTTATGGCAGGGAGATAACGCGTAATAAATAATGCTTCCAACCATTTTAATCTAGTCTTTTTTCTTGACTTTTGCCAAAAATATCGTGTTACTGTTCAGATTTTGTCTTGACAGTTTAGTCTTACGATTTTTCTTCTGGCAGATTTAGTTGCTCCATTTTACATGTGGAAAGTTAATCTTTGACAAATAATGTGTAGTATGTCCAATGTGCTCATTGTTACAAAGAAGGCATTTTTTCTTAAAAGAGCATAAATATTATTTGTAAGTCTCAGAATTTCGAAAGTCTGGATGTACTGTGCCCCGATCATGCCGACTTAAGGGGCTATCACACTGGGCTAATTTTCCTTCAACCTCCGATTAATCGGCGGTATCCACCCACCTCCAGAACTTTTTCAGTATTGAAATCACTATGGCAAACTATTTTGTTTTCTTAACAAAATGACTTTCCTCAGGCTGCAAATATGTTCCAATAGTCGTAGGAAAAATTGCCCAGTGTGATGCCAGTTTCTATGGGAGGTTTATTGTAGTACATTACTCCAGTTTAGTTCATTACTTTTCCTTGTCAAGTTCTTCCTCATGACCATGACGATTTCAAGTTTCGGCAACATTATCTTAGTTTCTAGGTTTACAGTATCTGTGCACAAAACCCCGAAGCATTTGTTGTAATTCATTATATATATATATATATATATATATACATATATATATATATATATATATATATATATGTAAATGGATAACGAGTATAATCAACACTAGACAATCATCTTGGCCCCTAAGTTTACAGTGTGCACAAAACCTCGTAGCATTTATTCATTCATCTGTTTATTTCTAAAAGGAAGAAAGATTGTTTTGGAGCCATTTATCAGTGAGGCTCTTGGCATAATTTTGTCTGTGTAATCTTGCGTTCAACTTGAACATCCGCCTATTTTCCCTCGAAGCTCCAGGAAGGAATTAAAATTCCGTTCATTGTCGTAAGCCCTTTTCCAAGGTCACATGAAAACGAAAAAATGAGAATAAATAAATATATAAATAAATAGGTCAATAAATCAACTACAACTTAAGAATGCCTGAACCACAGGCTAAATGTTGTAAATTTTAATTATATTTTTCCTTTACCCAAACTCTTCTCCGCAGGTACAGAGGTTGGTTAGAAATATTAAGTATATCGGAAAGGGGATAATTATCAATATCAAGTTTTGCTTTTGTATTCAACGAGAAATGCATTCTAGAAGAAATGTTTCTCAAGTTCTTCATTATTTGTATGTATATGTGTACATGCGTTTACATGTATATGTATATATATATGCATATGTACGTGTACATGTATATGTGTACAGTATATATATATATATATATATATATATATATGTAAATATATATGTATACATGCATGTATATGTATATTTATATGTATACATGTATTTATAACTATACCTGTATGTATACGTATACTTGTATGTAAATGTATAACTATGTGTACGTGCATGTATATGTATATGTAGACATGTCTATATAAATGTATATGTGTTATATGTATGTGTATACATCTATGTACTTTATATATATATGTGTGTACGTATATATATATATATATATATATATATGTATATGTATATGTATGTATACGTATACCTGCATGTATATTTATGTATATGTCCATACATACATAAATAAATCCTTCTCTACCGCATACTGGACTTCTGCCTCTCGTTTATCATTAGTGATGACGCAACAGGATTCCATGGTTCGTTCTCTCTTTTTTTTCTGTTGAGAAATAAGCTCATCATTATTTACCCAAGATTTACGACCTTCGCATCCTGATGTCCCAAAGCACGAGCTTCCTCCCTGTACCCACATCAATTTCACGGACTTAAAAAAGAAAGAAAAAAAAAAAAAAAAAAAAAATCTCGAGCGTGAAGCTGGTTTTAAAACATTTACGAGAGATTATTCTTTTCATTGTCGTCTTGGTAATAGGCGGGGAAATCACCGGCCTGTTTTTGGGGCCATCCATTGCGAAAGTTACTTCTCAGTCGAAGAGGAGCTTCAGTGCGAATAGCCGCTGTAAGATTCATCACTTCGCTTCAGCAGCAGATCAAAGTATGTATATGTATATAAATATATGTATGTATGTATATACATACACACGCACACAAACACACACACACACACACACACACAAAGGATTACAAAGGCGGAGCATGCCGATAGGAGACCTTTTGATCCATATCTAGGTCGGATGCGAAAAAAAAAATCATATTAATAATAAAATAATAAATAAAAACTATGATAATGTAAATAACAAATAAAATACATAAATAAATGCATAGGTATAGTTAGATAATAAACAAACAGGTAAATAGTAAATAATAATAAATTGACATATAACTAATAATAAATGAAAATCAGACAGACAAATGATAACAAAACAAAAACAAATAATATAAGATGTATCATAATCATTACAGCATCTTACTTAGGTATTTATC
>NC_134806.1:6348759-6353759 GCF_046742065.1 Oratosquilla oratoria | reverse complement strand
TGTCTGTCTGTCTTCCTCTATCTTCCGTTTCCTTTTCCTCTTTCTCTCTCTCTCTCTGTGTTCCTATGTCTTTCAAATAAAGATTGAATAAGTGAATAAATAAACAAACAATTTGGTAATTAAGTGAATAGGAAAGTGAATGAACATATAAATGAATAGTTCAGTGTATGAATAAATAAACGAGTAATTGAATGAGTAAGTTAGTGTGCAACTGAATTAGTGAATGAATGAGCGGTGTGGCTAAGTGAATGAGTGAATGAATGACTAGATATAAAATAAATATGAATATTATCCTTCTTGGATCCTTCTCCACCCTTCCAGAGTGTCTCTGCAAAATTGCTGACCAAAAGAGACGCTGCCACAATGGACAGGACTCTTCCCTGTCCATCTCCGTCCATCATTCTATTCAAACATTCACAATATTTGAGTTCCCAGAATTTTTTTCCCTCACCCATCTGGGCTCGAACGCTTTGTGTTCCAGCTCTGTCTTCATGATCTGAGTGAATGCACCCGCAGTAACTTGATACAACTGGCCAAAACGGTGTTCTTCCTCTCCCCCTTCCCCTCATCCCCTCCCCCCTCCCCTCATCCCCTCATCCCCTCACTCTCCCCCTCTCCCCTCCCCTCCCTGGCTTCAGACAGAACCGCAAACTCGGTTCGTGGATGTTCTTCAGAATTCTCCACATTTCATCTTTTGTTTTGTTTTTTGTTTTCGTTTTGTTTTGTTTCATGTTATTTCATATTTTGCTCTGGTTTTTTATTTCAATTCACTTTATGTTACCCTTTTTCATGGTTTTGTTTTTTTACTTTTATTATTATTATTATTATTTTTGCTTTTTTTTTATTATCTTTTTATTATTTTTATTGTTTTGTTTTGATTTGATTGCTTTTTCTTTATACGTTTTGTGGGAAGTATTTAGTTTGATTTTATCTTTCATTCTTTACTGGCTTTGGTTTATCTTTATTTGCTTTGATTTTCTATTTAATTCATTTGTGTAGGTTTGTTTTGGTTTTATTTCATTTATTTATTCTTATTCGTTTATTTATTTTTTGGTTTGGTTCGTCTTCTTTTCTATGTTTTTTTTTATTTTATTTTATTTTATTCAATAATTGACCTACGAGGAAACTGCAGTTACATTTTTCTTAGCTTGGTTTATCTTCATTTTTCTTTTATTTTCTGTTTGTTTACCCATTTGTTTTTTTTTTATTGTTTGTTTTTTGTTTTTTGTTTTTCGTTTGGTTTTGTTTGTTTTGATATGGTTTGTTTTAGTTTGTTATGGTTTGATCTAATTTTAGTCTCCATCCGACCTAAAAGGGAATATTTGTTACAAATCGTTTTCCTCCGTTTTCTCTAGAAATCTTATTCCCTGTCATTCTAGACCATCTTATTCAATTGAGGAAGGACTTCTAGATAAAACCGGGCCGTTTCACCAACCATTTGCCTTTACTTTGTCTCAGTGCCCTTATCCCCAAAGTCCTTACTTAACCAGGGTCCTTACTTGGTCCCAAGCTCCTTACTTCGGGCCCAGGTTCCTTACTTGGTCCTAAGGTCCTTACTTGGACTCAAGGTCCTTATTTTGCCCTAGGGCCCTAACTTGAACTTAAGGTCCATAGCTTGCCTCAAGGTCCTTACTTGACCTTAATGTAATTAATTTGCCTCAACGTCCTTACTTCACCTCAAGGTAATTACTTTTCCATAGTCCATACCTGGCATAGGGTCCTTACTTTTCTCTAGGGTCCATACTTTGCCTCAAGGTCGTTGCTTTGCCTCAAAGTCCTTACTTGGCCCTAGGCTTCTTATTTTGCTACTTTGTCATTAGGACTTTACTTCGCCCGTGGGTCCTTGTTTCGCCACTGGGTCCTTACTTATCCCTAAAGTTTTTGCTTGGCCCCAGGGTCCTTACTTTGCCTCAAGGTCCTTACCATCAACCAAGGTCCTTATTTGGCCCTTAGGGTCCTTACTTGACCCCAGGGCCTTTACTCGGCTTCAAGGTCCTTCCTTTGCCTCAAGGCCCTTAATTGGCCCAAGGTCCTTACTTGGCCTTCCATCCTTATTCAGACAAGTTCCTCCTTCCTTATTTAGTCATGGCCCTCCACCATAATATCTGAAGCATTACAACAAGGACTAATTCAACTTCCCAATGTATACAACACAAACTTGGCTCGAGTTGTCTTTGCCTGTTCTTGAGGCTGCTTGCCGGCACACTCTTCACAAGTTTCCGACCAGAACCTCGCCGTTTCTGCAGTGCATGGCAGGTAGTCATGAACTCAGTTCGACACTCATGCAGAGTGCCTGATTGAGGTCTGGAGGACAAGCCACTTCATCTCATCGCTGCTGTGACGGTCTCTCTCTCTCTGTGTATGTGTGTGTGTGTGTGTGTGTGTGTGTGTGTGTGTGTGTGTGTGTGTGTGTGTGTGTGTGTTTGCAACAACAGGTACATCAGAATTATAATGAACAAATGATATTTTCCTAAAACATTATTTGCTCGGCTGACCCAGAATTGTCACGTCCATACGTGACCCTTGCTGACCCAACTTGGGTGCTGACCTGTCTCAGGTCAAATTGTGTCATTGTGTAGCGACGGTAACGGTGTTATTATAACTAAACGTTATACTTTAAGTGCTTATCTGTATTGTTAGAAGGTATTTAGTATACACGTAAAACGAACACCTTGTCTAAATTAAAGTAATACCACACTGAGCTATTTTTCCTGCAGCGTATCAAATGACACTATGCATTTTTTGTTGAGAAAATAAAATAGCTTGCCAAAGTGATTTTACAACAAGGACTGATTTAACGGCGGAAAAGGTGCTGGAGGTGGTCACGCTGTATCGCCGATTAATTGGAAGTTGGACGAAAAATAGCCCAATGTGACAACGCTTTTACCCAAGCCCTCCTTGGTGAAAGAAATCGTCTAACAGTAGCCAGAATAAAAATATAAAAGATGTCACTATACTGAAGGTGTTTAAGAAGTTATTGAAATTCCTTCCATTTTAGGTTTAAGAAAGAAATAAGCAAGAATTGGTTTACCAACAGTGTGTGTAACGAATGGAATATACTTCATAACCATGTAGTGAACGCTCTGAGGGATGGGATAAATTTATGGATAGGGATGATAGGTTATAAAGGACATGGAACTGGCTAGTGCAGGGCATATGGTCTCTTGCACTCTCCTCCATTCTTATGTTCTTATGTTTTACTGCCTCCTCTCCCTTGAAACCGGATTTAAGGGTTAATCCATTCAGAAAGAGAGAAAGAGAGAGAGAGAATCTTAACCCCTTCGGGACGAATCTAATGTTTAAGTGAACAAGATTAAACCTCACACCGTTCTGATCACACTCAGCAATTAAGATCCATTCACCTGGTCATTGTCATATTGTCAATGTTTCCATCATTGACAAACTTTAACCTGCCCAGTGCCTTAGTATCGACCAAGACTCCTCTAGAAACCTTTCTAGGATATTTGTTATCAACTTGGCGCTGTCAGTATTGATAAGATTATTTCGATGTTATCAGTAGATACTATGCAGCGATCCTTTAACTAGATCTCACCGCGGGAGAAGACAGAAGACCTAAGAAGATAAGAATGGAGGAGACTGCAAGAGACCCTAAGGCCTACACTAGGCAGTTCCATGTCCCTTACCACCTGTCATCCCTATCCATAGAGTTATTTCATCTTTTCTTAAAACAGTCAATTGTTTCAGTGCTCACTATATGGTTACTAAGTCTATTCTATTCGTCAATCACTCTATTGGTAAACCAGTTCTTGCCTATTTCCTTCTTAAACCTAAAGTGTAAAGAGTTTCAAGAAATTCTTCGACACCTGCCATTCCTCTACATAAAGTTATCTCATCTTCTCTTTAAAAAGAATCACCTCTCGCTACATGGTTTTTCTTCAAGAACGAGAACTTCTCCCAACCAGAAGCTCCGATCTCACGAAGAACAAGAAGAACAAGGTTTTCTCTTAAAAAAAAAAATCACCTCTACATGGTTTTTCTTCAAGAACGAGAACTTCTCCCAACCAGAAGCTCCGATCTCACGAAGAACAAGAAGAACAAGGTTTTCTCTTTAAAAAAAAATCACCTCTCTCTACAAGGTTTTTTTCAAGAACGAGAACTTCACCCAACCAGAAGGTCCGATCTCACGAAGAACAAGAAGAACAAGGTTTCTTGCAATCTAATCAAAGTTCCTGCGATATGGAACTTGTGTCCATTTGGGGGGGTCCACGTGGCTTCCTACGCCCGGACCTCCACTTACCTCAACTTATAACAACTTAGATGATTCCAAACTGCACGGCGGAGTTGGTGCATTAATGAGCGAGCTTTGTCGCCCCTCCTCCTCCTCCTCCCTCTCTTCCTCCTCCTCCTCCTCCCTCTCTTCCTCCTCCTCCTCCTCCCTCTCTTCCTCCTCCTCCTCCTCCTCCTCCTCCTCCTCCCTCTCTTCCTCCTCCTCCTCCTCCCTCTCTTCCTCCTCCTCCTCCTCCCTCTCTTCCTCCTCCTCCTCCTCCTCCCTCTCTTCCTCCTCCACCTCCTCCCTCTCTTCCTCCTCCTCCTCCTCCCTCTCTTCCTCCTCCTCCTCCCTCTCTTCCTCCACCTCCTCCCTCTCTTTCTCCTCCCTCTCTTCCTCCTCCTCCTCCAGCAGAGGGCGTCTTGCTGCAGCCGCTGGCTCCAAGGACCAAAGTTCTTCCTCTTGTTCTTCCCCAATTCTCTTGTTCTTCTCTTCCTCTTCCTCCTCCTTCTCCAGTTCTTGCCCCTCCTCCCCTTCTTCTTCCTTCCCTTCACTCTTTTCATCATTATCGTCTTTATCTTTCTTTTCTTTCTCCTCTTCCTCCTCTTTCCTCGCTTTTCCTGCTCTCCCTCTTCCTCCTGCTCTTCCCCTCGTTCTCTCCCTCCTACTCTTCATCGTTTTCTCTTTTTTATTTCTTTCATATTTTCTCCATTTCTTCATGGTTCTCTTGTTGTTTCTTTTTCTTTTTTCCCATCTCCTCCTCCTCCTCCTC
>NC_134806.1:6331259-6343759 GCF_046742065.1 Oratosquilla oratoria | reverse complement strand
CACACTATCCAACACTAACACTACACGCTCTCACGCAGCAATAATCACAACAACAGATAATCTACCCTCAAACAGACAACAAGCAAATGCACTCATACGTCATTTTGCACAGACGAGCCATCTTACATCTCACCCTGACGACCGACGCACCATTCGACGTAAGAAAGACTTTCCCACAGACTCAGACTATACACCCTTCATAGACAGTCAGACAAAACTCATAATGCATAGTCTCAAGCACTCATCTGCCTGTGGCCCTGATAACATAAGCAACATCCAACTAAAACACATTGGACCACAAGGTATACACGCACTCACAAACATTGCAAACTACAGCTATTCACACAACACTATACCCGACATCTGGAAGCATGGTAAAATAATCACCATTCCAAAGCCGAACAAAGACCCAACAATCCCAACATCGCACCGCCCAATCACACTTCTCTGCACCCCCTCTAAAGTCATTGAACGCCTAATACTTAAACTTGTCACACCATATATTCCCCTTGCTGACTCACAACATGGTTTTAGGCCACTACACTCCACAAACACTCTTCTGACAAACCTCACACAAAGAATTTTAGATGGCATCAATTCAGATAGGCCCCACCACAGAACACTTCTTATAACATTGGACATTAGTAAAGCTTTTGATGCTATCCCCCGCCACAACCTAACAAATAAAATATATAACACAGACATGCACAATAACACCAAAAGATGGCTGGCCAATTATCTGGCAGGCAGGAATGCTCATGTGTCATATAATGGCCAATCATCGCACATCAGAAACATTAAGAACGGAGTACCACAGGGCTCAGTTCTATCCCCCACATTATTTAATCTATACATGCATGACTTACCCACGCCAGACACCTCAGAAATACAAATCTCTTCCTACGCAGACGACATAACAATCACATGCACACATCGTAACACAGACAAAGCTGCAGAAATAATCCAGCCTTACCTTGACACACTCAACACATGGTTCATCACAAACAGACTCAAAATAGCTCCAACCAAGTCTACAGCAACACTTCTCACCAACTGGACAAAAGAACACAAATACATACCTCATCTCTACATCAACAACACTCTAATACCACACACAAACACACCGAAAATTCTTGGTGTAACATACGATACATCCATGTCTTTCAAACAACACCTCACAAACATAAAAAACAAATGCACACCTAGACTTAACGCACTTAAGTCAATCACTGGAACAACATTTGGACAAAACAAAGAAACTAATATAACAATATACAAACAATGCATACGCTCAGTGATGAATTATGCGAGTCCTGCATGGGCTCCTAATCTCAGTGAGACACACCACAACACCCTTCAAATCATACAAAACAAAGCCCTAAAAACAATTACAGGCTGCACAAATACATCACCTACAGACCATTTACACCATGAAACAAAAGTCCTCAAAGTCAAGGACCACCTCGACATGAGAGGCACACAAACACTTGCTGCAGCCACCACAAACACATCACACCCGCTACACTACATAGCAGAACACCCACACACACCAAGAAACATTAAAACTACACCCAAAGACCTTTATTACACACAGATACTCTCTTCTCTTCCTCCACAACCACCAAATACCAGCCTCCGGAAACATATTCATAATCATATCACTCACCGCTCCATTAACACACTGAAAGACAACACACTGCTGCATGCCAGACCCCCTGATATCCACCCTTCTGAATCCTCTCTCCCACGTAAGGACAGAGTCCACTTGGCCAGACTGCGATGCGGTCACCACCCAGCACTTCTAAGCTACCAGAAGAGGCTGGACGACCGTGTTGTGAACAGCTGCCCAGGATGTAACACTTCACCCCATACCATACAACACATAATGGAAGACTGCATTATACACAATCATGCACGCAAACAACACAACATACACTCTATAAAGGATTTGTGGGAAAACCCAGTTTCGGCTGTGGCCTTCCTTGAGGAGACGGGACTGCTCGGACAGACAGTCTAGGGAACGACAACAACAACAACAACAAATGCAATAGACTTAGCAATCTTGTCATGAGCACAGAAATAATTGTTTATTTTAAAAGACGAATAGATAATTTTATGGAATAGGGATAACAGGTGGTAATGGACATGGAACTACCTAGTGTAGGCCTTATGGTCTCTTGCAGTCTCCTCCGATTATGTATTCTATTGTAAACGAAATAAGATGAATGTAGATATTCTGTCAATTTTCTTATCACCAGCTTGGGTATTGTCTATTTCTATCCGGTTCGTCTATATTTCTTTCTTTACATATCTATTTTGCTTTGCTTTTGGGTACTAAATGAGTTGTGAGTAAACCAATCTATGTAAAAAAAAAATAATAATAAATCGGGCAACATTTCAATAAAAATCTAAGCATCGATTTGTTTGTTTCTTTGTTTCTTTGTTCATTTCTCTATCCATTTATTTACTTGTTTATTTATTAACTATTTTGTTTATTCATTTATTTTAATTTATCTTATTTATCAATTTATTTGCTTATATGTTTATATATTTGTCCGTTTATCTGTCTGTCTGTCTATCTGTTTATTTTTTTTTTAGCCTCTTCATACCATTAGTGCTCTGGTGGCGTAATGGGAAGCGTGCTTGTCTCGCATCCGCTTAGTTGTGGGTTCGAATCCCTCATTCCTCTCCGATTCCCAACAGTGACTGTTACCTGCCCCAACAGTCCTTAAGGTTCATAATAATAGGGCAAAGGTGACGGCTTCGGCCGCAGCTACTCAGTTCCTCCTGGAGCAAACTCTATTCCACCTTTTTACCACTGTCTACCCTTGAATTGAATGATATCGTTTGTCGTTAGCCAGAATGAATGCTCTAAGTACCTCTCTTGATGGAAGAGACAAAGAGAGCTAAGCTCTTACTAGAGGCTCTTTCTTTGGCAAAATGAAAGTGTCTGGTTTTGGAAATGAGTCTAAGAAGAAGAGTGCTCTGGTTGCAGATTCAAAAAAAAAAAAAAAAAAAAAAAAAAAAAAGGGGGGGGGGGGGCGTCGCTCCATATTTCCCCCCGAAAGCCACATTCCCTAAGATAGAGAAACGACCAAATGAATGAAATAATAAATTGAAAAAATAAATGAATAAATTAATAAATGAATATAAACTGCGCTCGGAAGCTACCACATTATTGGTTTATAATTCTTTATATTGTAATTCGAGTTTTTTTTTTCTTTCAAATTATTATTTTCCCCCTCCATAGTAATGTATGCATTTCATTAAGAACTTTATTCAAAATTATTAATTAGATTTTCATACTCAATATAATCTGACAAGATGAAATGTACAGTTTTTCCCCCTAGCTAGTGGAAGACAAACTTTGGTCTTTGTTAATGAAGTTACTGGTCTGAAGAAAAATAAACTAAATAAATAGAATAATTCTTTAACCCTCTCGATTGTGACCGGGCGTTAGATATTTTATTCTGTTTGTCTACAGGTGATTTTATTAAATTTACGAAGAAACCTCCCCGGGTGATCTTGAAGAACTTGAAGAACTTGAAGAACTTGAAGAACTTGAATCGTAACCTCAAAATGAAAATGTTAAATCTGGCCAACACGATCCGACCACTTTGTGTTACGCTGAAAGTGTAACTCACATCTGGTACTATATAGAAATATCATTAGGTGAATAGATAAATGAATACATAGATACATAAATACATGAATATATAACCACATATCTACATAACTACATACATAGATACGTAAATTAGTAAATACATATATAAATACATAGATACATAAATGCATTCATAAACAGATGATTAAATCAGGTACTTGATGTGTAATCCATTTACAACTCAAAGAGACGAAACGCCGACTGATACCTTCGGAATCCATTTGACGCTTGTGACTAAAAAGTGGGAGGGGTCTGAATTTAATGATCGCGGGGGTATGAATTTAACGATAGGAGTATGTAGATAACGATCGGGTGTCTGACTTTGACGATCGCGGGGTCTGAATGTAACGATTGTGGGGGGGGGGTCTGAATAATACGATCGTGTGTATGAATATAACGATCAAGGGGTCGGAATATAACAGCGGAGGGGGCTGTTTATAACGATTGGTGTTAAGAAGAAAATTATCTGGGCGTCTGAATATAACAATGGAGGGTCGTAATATAACGAAGTGGGGGTCGGAATATGACGACGTTAGAATCGGAATATAACGCGTGATACCTGCCGCACTGAATCCATTCCCAAACAGACAATAACAAATAAACAATTAAATAACAATAATATTATGTTTGAACTTTGGGGTTATTTATTTATTTATTTATTTATTATTTGTCTATTTATTTATCTACTTTATTAATTAATTGGTTTATCCATTTCTTTGTTTATTTTTTAATTCATTTCTTTATTTTCTTTTTTTCTATATTCTATTTCTTTTGTTAGGTCATCTATGATTACAGGCAATAGTCTTTAGACAGCTAAGGATCCTAATTATGCTATTTTCTATTTAGAAACTAAACGCACTTATCGGAAAAAAGACAGTTGTTGTTTTTATGGAAATGGATGTGTTTTAACTTAGCCATCCCTACACGGAGGAAGAAGGTCATCTAAGAGTATGTATATACAAAATCAGGTATATAATCACATATTAGATGCTCAACAATAACAATGAACAAAGAATTTGTCCCAAGGAAACAAACAGGCGTATCTTATATTTTGCATGCAGAATCCAAAAATAATGTCCATTATTTTTCCATCACCTACAGTTTTTTGTGTCCCACGGCATGTTACGTTACGTGTATTACGTGGGATAAATTTCAATCAAGCGGTTGGCAACACTGTGTGAGATTGTTATGCTCTTTCAGTCAATATGGTGTTCAAGTGAACCACATTTATTGAATCAGGGAGATATGAATGATCTTGTGCGGGATTTAAACTTGTCAAAAAAGCAGCCTGGACTTCTTGCTTCCAGGATAAAGGTCTGGTATCTTCTCCAGAAAGAATCCAAAGTTAGGTTTTATCGTAAGCGACATTGTGATTTTGAACAGGTTTTCTCATTTGAGGATGGTGTGGCGTTTTGCAATGATGTATATTCAATTATGGAGGAGCTTAACCATTAAATATGATAGGAATGAGTGGCGCTTGTTCATTGACTCTTCAAAAGTGAGCCTGAAAGCTGTTTTGCTCCACAATGCAAATAATTTCCCTTCTGTTCTTTTGGCCCATACAGCTAACATGAAAGAAACATATGAGAGTATGAAGCGTCTATTACAAAAAATTAATTATGGAGAACATAAATCGAATATCTGTGGTGACCTAAAGGTTGTGGCAAATTTACTTGGAATGCAGCTGGGTTGCACAAAGTTTTGTTGCTTTCACTGTGAGTGGGACAGTTGGGATAAGAAAAAACATTATGAAAAGAATGTGTAGCCGAAACGATTTCTGATCCCTGGAGAGAAGGATGTTGTCAATCCTCTTGTTGATTCAGAGAAAATTTATCTGTCTACTTTGCATATTAAGCTAGGGTTGATGAAATTTTTGTTAAGGTATGGATAGAACTGGCAAGGGATTCACATACTTGAAAAATAAGTTTCCTAGAATAAGTGACGCAAGAACCAAAGAAGGTATTTTTGTTGGACCAAAGATTAGGGAGCTGATAAGAGACCAGAATTTTGATGAAGAGCAAAATTATCTTGAAAAAGCTGCATGGCTGTCATTTAAGAAAGTTTGAGCAGAGTTTTGGGGGAATCACAAAGCAAATAACTATTCTCAAATCGTAAAAGAGCTACTGACATCCTACAAAGCCTTGGGATGCAATATGAGCCTAAAAATTCACTTCTTAGACTCTCACTTGGGCTTTTTTCCTGCAAATATTGGCGCCGTCAGTGACGAGCATGGTAAGAGGTTTCACCAGGACATTCTGAGCATGGAAACCTGGTATCAGGGGAAGTGGAGCTCTTCAATGTTGGCTGATTACTGTTGGACTCTAAAAAGGGATCTCCCAGAAGCAAAATATACTCGAAAATCATACATTTCTACATTTCAAATGGAAGTTTCATTGAAATATCATTCTCATTTATCAGTTATAATTGTTTAGAATTTAATATGCTATTACAGAAAAAAATATGCTTGATAGAAAAAATTTGAAAACATATTTGAAATCAGCAAAAAAATTATATCAAGTTGGCCAGTGTGGACACAGGCCCAAGGGGAAAATTATATCTCTTTCTATCTGTCTATCTATCCATATATCTACCTATTTTCCTATCTATATACTTATCTCTTTATCTATATCTCACTCTCTATCTCTTTACCTATCTCTTTATATATCTCTATCTTCTTTCCCTCTTTATCTCTCTCTCTCTCTCTCTCTCTCTCTGTACTATGTATGTTTATCTACAAATATCTCTTACAGAATAATTTGGATTCATTCCTCATGAGATTTCCATATCTTGGTGATCATTTATTTATTTAGATTCCACTGCGCGACATTCATCTCTCTGTAACTACTTCAGTTTGTAAATTGCTTGCCGCCATTAGGCGTAATAAATTTATCAAATCAATCTCTCTCTCTCTCTCTCTCTCTCTCTCTCTCTCTCTCTCTCTCTCTCTCTCTCTCTCTCTCTCTCTCTCTCTCTCTCTCTCTCTCTCTCTCTCTCTCTCTCTCTCTTCCTCCGTCTTAATTTGACTCTTCCCTGACGATGTCGAACCCTTCACACGACACTTTTATGGCCAAAGTTGTGTCATAACATTTGACTCGGACAGGAATATTCGCAGCGGCAGCTGGCTGCTGGCTTAAGCGACTTGTGATGGCCACTTGTCTGCCAACGGCGACACGTGGACCGCATTGTCGCCAGCCCGGGTTTCGTTGGCACCAATACACAAACAAACCCTCCTTTTGGCCTCAAATTGACCCATTCCTTGTTTTCCTAAGGCCGTTCTCTCAGGTCTCTCCATTTACTCCAATTGCGGTTTTCCACGTTTATATGTATATATATATATATATATATATATATATATATACTTATGTATATATAAATATATATATTTATATATGTATATTTATATATGTATATATGAATATATACATATATATATAATATATTCAGATATATATATATATATATATATATAATATACTTATATGTGTATATATATATATATATATATATATATACATATACTTATATGTATATATATATATGTATATATATATATATACTGTATATATGTGTGTATATATATATATATAGATATATTTAATTATACATATATATATATATATTTAATTATACATATATATATATATATATATACTTATATATAATATATATATATACTTATGTATATATATATAATCATATACATATATACTTATATATATATATATATATATATATATATATATGTATATATATATATAATCATATACATATATATACTTATATATATATATATATATATATGTATATATATATATAATCATATACATATATATACTTATATATATATATATATATGTATATATATATAATCATATACATATATATATATATATACATATATATATATATACATATATATATATATATAAACTTTATCACATCCTGAACACGGATGTTTATCGTATTCCGTGTTCAGGATGTGATAAAGTTTACATCGGAGAAACGTCACGCGACCTGAATACACGAATACGTGAACACCGTTACGACGTCAGGCATGATGTCACCACCAATGCATGTGTGACACATAGAAACAAGGAAAACCATCTTATGGACTGGAAGAATGCAGAGCTGCTGATACGGGAACCAGACAAAATCCGCAGGAAGTGTTTAGAAGCAGCAATCATTCAAGGAACGAACACTATTGAACAAAACAGGGGCATGTTTAACATCTCGCCTCACATTATTCCCCTAATACCCATGGCCAGCAAAATATTAAATATCTAAACCACCCTTTGTGGACATTTCGCCCACGGACGTTTGGGCCAGCATTCTCATCCTTTCCCAGTGTCCAATCCTCCCCCCTTCTCCTCCTCCTCCTCCTCTTCCTTCCCCCCCTTTTCTCTCCCCGTTCCCTCCTTTCCCCTTATTTAATCTCAAGCATTTGTATCTCAACTTGTACTTGAAAAAGCTGTAATAAGCGAAACGTCGTACAAATAAAGGCTCCGTCCTCATATGGTGTTTATCTCGTCATATATGTATATATCTATATATATGTATATATCTATATATAGATATATATATATGTATATATCATATATATATATATGTATATATATGTATATATGTATATATGTATATATCTATATATATGTATATATCTATATATATGTATATATCTATATATATGTATATATATATATATGTATATATATATATATATATGTATATGCATGTCTATATGTATGTATATGTATATATATAATATATATATATACATAGATATATATATGTATGTATGTATGTGTATGCATATATATGTATATATATGTATATGTATGTATGCATATATATATGTATGTATATATATGTATATATATATTTATAATATATATATGTATGTATATATATGTATGTATATGTATGTATGCATATATATATGTATATACATGTGTATATATATATATATGTATATATATATATATTATATATATATATATATATATATATATATATATATGTTTATGTATATGTATATACGAATAGGGCCTAATGCATTCAACCACCGCGGCTTAGTTACAGTGTTAGTCTATGGAGGCGTTAACACACAACCCCGTTTTTCCTTTACTATGTGGTACTGCCACGGTTTCTGCGCGGTACAGACGGCTAGTGCGAACAGAACCTAATGTATTTACTTATTCAAATTCTGGCCGCCGTCTGCACACGCAGCGTGAGACCTCTTTAACCTCTTGATCTCCATTGCCTTGGCCAGAAGTCGGATGTCTGTAAAAACATCTGATCGAAAACACATTTCTTAAAGAAAATTCAAAATTTTGTTTACTACTGTGCGTCTTATGCGTAAACACGGTTCTAAATCTTACTTTAATTGCTCATTACTCATTAAACTCCTCGAGGCATTCATTTGGACGAAAAAAAGAAAAAAATAAATTTCTTAATGAGCGAAAATTTTGCTAAAAACTCCCCTTTTGCATACAAGATAAACATCTTCTTAATTAAAAGAATATCTGTAAATGGACATGATATCGGCTGTACGTATAAACTTATAGCCATAAACAGGAATTAGGAAAATAAACTTTGACTAAATTGAATATAGTTAGGTTTTTCGAAGGAGATCCTCTTTCTGGATTTGAGTTCGTGGAGGTCGTATGTCACAGCGCGAAAGGTCCTTGTAGATCTCCCTCCCCCCCACTAAGAAAAAAAAATCGAATGGCACAGAAATAAGAAAAGAAAAAGAATAAAAAGTCAATAAAAATCATGTCTTAGACTCTACCACCCACGCAGCCTCGGGAGACTTCTTGTTTGTTGTTAAAAATCCAAGATCCCATGGAATACAATGCAAAATCAATCAGTAGGGGTCTTGCTTATTAAATGGACGCATGCATATAAGTAAGCTAATTAGAGGTAAGGATTCACCACAAGCGTGCATGTACGCGGGCGCACACACAAACACACACACACAGATACACACATACCCGCACGCACACACACACACACACACACACACACACACACACACACACACACACACACACACACACACACACACACACACACACACACACACACACACACGCACATACACACAAACACATAAACACACACAGATACACATACACATGTATACACATACAGATACACACATACGCACACATATACATGCACATATGTACATATATACACACAAACACACACACACATGCAAACACACATACACGCACGCACACACACACACACACACACACACACACACACACACACACACACGCACGCACACAAACACATAAACACACACAGGTACACATAAAAACACATATATACGCATACGGATACACACACACACATATACATATATACACACAGACACACACACACACGCGCGCGCGCGCACGCAAACGCACACACGCACGCGCGCACACAACGCTCGATACTAATCTTTTATTTGTCATTCAAAATCCTTATACATTTTTCCTTTTAGTGAACACATTTCATAATTTTCTCTGTTCTTTTTTGTTCTGCACTATCCAGAGTAACTTTGTTCATTACCTGTTCTCGTCGATTGTACAGTCTCATCTTATTTTATGTTATCATTATTGTTTTTTTTATGGATGTAGTGCAAGTAAGTCTTATGGCCTCTTCGGATTTTTCTTTTCCTTTATGTACAATCTCCGCTTTCCCTTCTCATAAACCTTCATCTTTATACGAAAGTCGAATATTAAACTTGAAGATAAAATCTTCGACTTACAAAGCAGAAGTTCAGGGTATGGGCCTTCTATGTCCGTCATCAGGGACGATCGGGAATCCCTGATAAAGGAGGGAGTCCCTTATTCTTCCTAAATACGACCCCTAAAGGGTTATCACTCTGGGCAATTTTTCCTCCAACAGTCTACCTCCAACTTCCATTTAAATAACTAGAATACAACTTCGCTTACAAAAATCTAGACTTCTCTAAGAACATTTCAACAATATGTCTAACATTCATATAGCGTTACAATCTCTTAAATCATCATCCAGCTTAATATATATATGACGGAAATGTATTTTGATATTTGGAGATTTGAAAAATGAAATGTTGTAAACGAAGTCGTTTTTACTCAAACGAACTCTCAACTGTCGACGCTGGTGAAACCCGTGGAAGCTTAGTGTGATAACCCCGTTACGAGGTCAAAGGTCACTGGAATGACAAGAGGAACTTGACCTATTGTGGACAAATGTCTCCCTTTCAGAAGATTTTGTGTTTTGGGTCCCCAGGTGATTTTATTCAGGAAGAAGGGAAACTTAACGTCTTGAGACTTCATTTTGGGGAATGTCTTCGATTTTTCGGATTTTGTTTTAGGTGCCGCCAGGCGATTTTAATCAGCCAGAGGCTTTGCGAGGCGGATGAATATCTAATTTGTCTTGTTAGTCTCTTTAAGATATATATAATTTGTTTGATTAGATTAATGAATTATTTCGACTTTATCCTTTCGTGTATCAATTATCATTTACAATTATGGCGACTTGATATCGTTTCCATAAATTTGGGGGACTTTGATAAGGAAAAATGAAAAAAAAAAAAACCTGTGTAATATGGCATGTGTGTGTGTGTTAGTGCGTGCGTGTGTGTGTGTGTGTGTGTGTGTGTGTGTGTGTGTGTGTGTGTGTGTGTGTGTGGAGTGATAATGTTATTCCATTCACGTGAAGGAGGTATCTCCTCAGCTGAATGGAATTTGTTGCTATTGGATTGAATAGAATGTCTTTGTTCATTAAAAAAAAAAAAAAAAAAAGTCTGTCATCTGGAGGATGTTCAAAATCAAGTTCCCTAAAACCATCCACACATTTCACCGTTTCGTCCTCAATTAGACATCATCAGAAAAAATGTCTAACAATAATACCAACATTGAAAAAAAACTTTAATTATAATGATAAACACATACATGATATAGTAAGAATTACAAGTGTCGAGACAGGGATAATGTCTTTAAAAATAATATAAAAAATAAGATGTATAACAATCACAAATACATACATGATGCAGCAAGAATTATAAATGAACGTACTCAAAATGAATGGACACAATAAAACCAAGCACGGTTATGATTCTGTATAACATCGCAAACTCCAATTATTAGGAGGCTAGAACGGTGCCCCTTACAGAGGACTCCGTAGCGTGGAATTTAATGAACCATTCCCTTGGTCCAACTCGCTGGTGGCAAGGGTTCGAACTGCCGCAAGTAGCGACGTTCCAACCCTCTCTACCAGCGAGTATTCACGATTATAACTACTTATATACACAAGGAAATGGTATTTGTTTCTTAATCGTATGTGCGTTCTCATGGTCCTCTCTTTGTGTCCCTTATAAGTTTCGGCTCTATTTTTCCACATCAGTTCAGGTGTTCCGGGGGTTGGGTAGGGAGGAGGGATGTGTTGCCGACGGGCAAGCTATCTATAGTGCTTGAGCTGTTTCCCCCTCCACCTGTTCCGTTCAACTTAATATTATAATGTGAAGATCCTTTTCGCTTGGCCTTGAATAAGCCATCATTCTTCTTGCGCGCCCCGAAATACATTAAACCTTTCAGTGTATAAATTTTGTTAAGGATGACGCTTTTTTTTTTTTTTTTTTTTTTTTGGGGGGGGGGTCTGACCCCCGACCTCTGTGAAGTCTCTCGGGCAATTGAGATTTTGTTAAAAAAAAGGGGGGGGGAGGGTCATACCTCAAATGAATTTTACCCATTCTAAGTCTAATTCATTTTTGTTTTACTAAATACAAAGATAAGACACAAACTCTAAAATAATTTTTATAATTCCAAGAAAATCGTAAAAAGTGTCTGTCACGTTG
>NC_134806.1:6303759-6328759 GCF_046742065.1 Oratosquilla oratoria | reverse complement strand
GGTGTCTGGCTGTCTCGAAAAGAGGCTGCAGCAGATCCGAGGTGAATACACACACACACACACATTCCCCTTTCTTGTGCACCTCGAGGGAACAAACGTCTTCCCAAGACTTTTATTTTATATATTTTTTTATTTATTTATTTTTTCTCCTGACTGCGGTGGAGTTCCCTATGAATCACCCCGCTTCTCTCGAGCGAGCCCACGCAGTGGAGCATTTGTTTCGTTCTCCCCTTCACTACCTACCACAGGTCGGAGTGCCACGACAAAGAATGGCGGCAGCAGGAGCAGACTTACATGTACCTCTTGGTGAGGACGAAATAATTCAGTTATGATAATTATTAATATTTTGTCGTTGTTGTTGTCTATATAAAGACGTTGCTTTATTTCCCCCTCCTCCCTCTCTACCCCTCTCTCCATCTTTTCCCGCTTCTCCTCCTCTCCCGTTCTCCCTCTCTCCCTCTGTCTCCCTCTCTCCCACTGTCTCCCACTTTCCCCCTCTTCCCTTCTCCCCCTCTCCCCTTCTCCCCCTCTCTCCCTCCCCTCTCCCCCTCTCTCCCTCCCCTCTCCCCCTCTCTCCCCTCTCCCCTTTTTCTACTCCCCCTCCCCCTCTCCCCTCTCTCTCCCCTTCTCCTTCTCCCCCACCCCCTTTCCCCCTTTTCCCTCTCTCCCCTTTCTCCCCCTCTCCCTTTCTCCCCCTGTCCGACCGTCTCATCCTTCCCCCTCTTCCCTTCTCCCCCTTCTCCCCTTTCTCCTCTCTTACCCTCTCCCCCTCCCCTTTCTCCCCCTTTCCACCTTTTTGACTGTCTCATTCTTGTCCCCTCTTCCCCTCTCCCCCTTCTCTCTTCTCCCATCTCTTCCTCTCTCCCCCTCTCCACCTCTTCCCTTCTCCCCCTCTTCCCTTAACCCTTCTCCCCTTCTTCCCCTTTCCCCTCTCGTCCTCTTTCTTCCATATTTTTCTCTTCCTCTTCTTCCCCTCTCCCCCTTCTTCCCCCTTTCATCCTCCCACATGAATTTTGCTTACTCCCACATAATTCTCCCTCCTCACTCTTCCTCCTCCTCCTCCTCTTCCTCCTCCTCCCATACGACTCATGGTCCTCCTCCCACAATCCTCCTTCCACCTTCGTTGACTCCTCCTCCTTCTCCTCACTCCTCCTCACTCCTCCTCCTCCTCTTCCTCCCCTCCCACGCGATTTATGAATATGATCCTTTCATGACTTTAAATTCTTCCTCCTCCTCCTCCTCCTCCTCCTCCTCCTCCTTCTCCTCCTCCTCGACCTCTCCCCATTCCTTAATTATTTGCCGCTCCTTTTCTTCTTTTTCCTCCTCCTTTTCCTCTTCCTCCTTCTCTCATCCTTCTTTCTCTTTCCCTTCGTCCTTTTTCCATTCCTCCTCCTCCTCCTCCTCCTCCTCCTCCTCCTCCTCCTCCTCCTCTTACTCCTCTTCCTCCTCCTCCTCCTTTTCTCCTTCCCTTTCTTCTCCTTCCTCCTCCTCCCCTTCCTGCTCCTTTTCTCCTTTTTCTTCCTTTTTCCCCGTCCTCCTCCTTTTCCCCTTCCTCCTTCTTTTCCCCTTCTTCCTCTTCCTCTTAATCCTCGCTTCCCTCCTCTTCTTCTACCTCCTCACCTTCCTCCTCTCCTTCCCTCTTCCCCTTCCTCCTGTCCGCGTTCCTTTCCTCCTTTCCTCATACCTCATTTTTCCCTTCCTCTTCTTTCCCTTCCCTACTCTTCCTTCTTCTCTTCCCCTTCCTTCACCTCCTCCTCTCTCTCCTTCTCTCCCATTCCTCTTCCATTTTCTCCCATTTCGTCTTTCTCTTTATCTTCTTTTTCATCTTTACTTGTCATTCTCCTCTTTTCCTTTCTACTCTTCCTCTTGTTTTTCCTCTTTTTTCTCCTTCCTCCTCTTTTCTTCTTTCCTCTTCTTTCATTCCTCCCTATTCTCTTCCCCATTTCTTCCTCTTCTCTTATTCTTTGTCCTCCTATTTACCTTCCTAATCTTTCCTTTCCTTTTATCTTCTCTCTTCTCGTCTCTCTTTTCCTCTTCCTCCTGTCTTTCTTCTCCGACTCTCCTTCCTCCTCTACCTCTTTCGTTTTCCTCCTCTTCCTCCTTTTTTCCCTCCTCTTCCTCTTTCGTTTTCCTCCTTTTCCTCCTTTTTTCCTCCTCTTCCTCTTGCGTTTTCCTCCTCTTCCTCCTTTTTTTCCTCCTCTTCCTCTTTCGTTTTCCTCCTCTTCCTCCTTTTTTCTCCTCTTCCTCTTTTTCCCCCTTTTTCAGGACTTTATGTTTAAAGGATTAAGACACCTTTTAAGACATCCTTCCTCTCTCTCCTTATCTCAAGATCTTTTGTAATCCTATCTCTCTGTCGACAATCTATTTTCTCCAGCGAGTTTTCTCCACGGTTGAACAAAATCGCCTGTCACTAGCCAGAATAAAATCTGTATAGAATTCCCGACTTCCCCTGTTGTCAGTTATTCGTTGTCTTCCTTCCTCCCTTTCTTCTTTCCTTCCTTCCTTATTTCCTTCCTTCCTTCCTTCCTTATTTCCTTCCTTCCTTCCTTCCTTTCTTCCTTCCATCCTTTCTTCTTTCCTTTCTTCTTTCCTTCCTTCCTTCCTTCCATCCTTCCATCCCTCCATCCTTTCTTCTTTCCTTCCTTCCTTCCTTCCATCCTTCCTTCCGTCCATCCTTCCTTCCATCCTTTCTTCTTTCCTTCCTTCCTTCCTTTCTTCTTTCCTTCCTTCCTTCCTTCCTTTTTTACTTCTTCTTTATTTTCCATCCTCCACTCCCTTGTTTCCCCCCTCTCTCCTTCCTTCCTTCCTTCCTTCCTCTCCTTCTTTCCTTCCTTTCTTCCCTCCCTCTTTCTTTTCTTTCTTCCATCCTCCTCCCCCATCCTTTCTTCCTCCCTTTCTTCCCTTCTCCCTTTCTATCTTCCTACCTTCGTTCCCTCCGCCCTTCCTTCCTTCCTCCTTCCTTTCTTCCTCCTTCCCTTCGTTTGCTCCTTACTTCCTTTCCTCCTCTCTCCCTTCATTTGTTCCTTTTTTTCCTTTCTTCCTCCCTTCCTTCGTTCGTTCCTTCCTTACTTTCCTCCCTTCCTTCCTTCCTTCCTTCCTTCCTTCCTTCCGTCCTTCCTTCCTTCCGTCCTTCCTTTCCTCCTGTCTCCCTTTCTTTTTTTCCTTCCTTTATTCCTTCCTTTTCTCCTTTTTCCTCCTTTCGTCTCCTTATCCACGATGACCTCTTCTGCAGTTCTGACCTCGGAGGACAATTCCCCAATAGTTTCACTTTACTTAGGGTGACGTCACTAAAGCAAACGGGTCAGGAGCGCTTCAACAAACCACTTCACTTCAGAGACGCACTTCAGAGGATCACTTCAGTGAAGCTCATCGTCTTCCCTTAACTCTCCTATACATCGAATCATCTTCAACCGCCCTCCCGCTCTCCTCTCCCCTCTAACCCCCCTCCTTAGCCTCCCCTTTCCCCCCTCTATAATCTCCCCCACCTTTCCCCCCCTGACGTCACATGGGTCCCTACCCCCTCTAACCTCTATCCCCCCTCTATAACCCTCTCCTTAACCTCCCCGTTTACCCCCTCTATAAGCTCTCCACCTTTCCCCCCCTGACGTCACATGGGTCCCTACCCCCTCTAACCTCTATCACCCCTCTATAACCTCCTTCCCCCTCTATAACCCCTTCCTTAACCTCCCTGATTCCCCCGTGTATAATCTCCCCACCTTTCCCCCCTGACGTCACATGGGTTCTTACCCCCTCTAACTTCTATCCCCCCTATTAACTCCCCCTTATCCTCCCCCGTTTCCCCCCTCCATAATCTCCCCCACCTTTCCCCCCCTGACGTTGCATGGGTCCTTACCCGCTCTAACCTCTATCCCCTCTCTGTAACTCCTCTCCTTAACCTCCCCGTTTCCCCCCTCTATAAGCTTCCCCACCTTTCCCCCCTGACGTCACATAGGTCCTTACCCCCTCTAACCCCCTATCCCCCCACTATAACCCCTCCTTAACCTCCCCGTTTCCCCCCTCTATAAGCTCCCCACTTTTTCCCCCCTGAAGTCACATGGGTCCTTACCTCCTCTAACCTCTATCCCCCCTCTGTAACCGCTCACCTTAACCTCCCCATTTCCCCCTCTATAAGGTCCCCACCTTTCCCCCCCTGACGTCACATGGGTCCCTAACCCCTCTAACCTCAATCCCCCCTCTTACCTCTCCCCTCTTCCCCCCCCCCCTCTTCCTCCCTCGTCTTTTCCCATCCTAATCACCTCGTCCTCTTGTCCTCACTCGAAGAGGATCATGGTGGTCCACTCTTTAGCTCAAACTTTAAGGTCGAAGATTCGAATCTTATATATTGGAGTTTAGTCTTTATGTATATGAAACAGATTCTTCTTCTGTCGTTTCTTCATAATCCTTCCTTGTGTTTGCCTTCAATGGTTTTATTCTGGCTAACCCCAGAGGATTGCTCATCTCAAATAAGCCTCAAATTTCATCGGATAGTAACGTGTCATTTAGTCATTTTATTATGGTGAACGCCAATCAATTTCATTTGGCTTTGAGGCATTTCATATCCTTCGAGGGAGAAAGACAATCTTCATCAACTCGTGGACGCGTATCATAAATTTATAGATCAGTGGTTCCCAAACTAGGAACGCGTGAGAAGGATACTAAGGCGGGGAGGCGCAAAGTTATCTGCTTATGAATCAGTTTAATAAAGAATAATCAAATAATTCCAAGAACAAGAATCTGACGTTACATAAGTGCAAAGTATAATTCTGTCAGTCACTCCAACCCGTTTTCTATATAATATGTGGTTATATACAGTATATGTAATGTACAATTATATATAATGTATAATTATGTATAATATATAATTTCATGTAAATACAAAAAAATTGTGGGGACGTACAGGTCTACTGGAAACAAAAATGCGTCGTATAAGATACTATAGGAACCACTCCTTTAGAATTTTATTCTGACTAATACCAGATTATTTTATTCATCTGGGCGACTCCTCCTCCTCCTCCTCCTCCTCCTCTTCCTCCTCCATCTTCTCCTGAAAGCAAAATTCTTGATTGCACCTCTCACGAGAACGGTTACGACACTATAAGCCATAAAAGAGAAGCAAAAACAAAGTTCTGACCAGATTTCCTTGCTTTCGTTCGATGCTCTTTTTACTCCTCTCTCTCTCTCTCTCTCTCTCTCTCTCTCTCTCTCTCTCTCTCTCTCTCTCTCTCTCTCTCTCTCTCTCTCTCTCTCTCTCTCTCTTTCTGCCTGTTCGTTTATCTTTCTGTCTGTCTGTCTGTCTGAGCTCTTCCCCCTCCTTTTCTTTTTCTATAGCTTTCCCTTCCCCCTCCCCTTCCCCGTCTCTTTTACCTCCTCTTTCACTTCCTCGTCTTTTCCTCCTGCCCCTTCCTACTCCTCTTCCTCCTCCCCCGATTCTTATTCCTCCTCCCTGTCTTCCATCTCCTCCTCCTCCTCCTCCTCCTCCTCTTCCTCCTCCTCTCCTGTTCCTCTTCTTCACCTCTTCATCCACAAACTGGCACACTCGCCTCTGCGTTCTGGCAGCCTCGACGCCAATTAAGTGATTCTTATCCCCACCTGTTTTCTCCCTTTTACTTCCATCCTCTGCAGACACTCTCCTTTATGTATTATTCCACCGCTTTTCGCTTCCTTATTCTCGACTTTGCTCCCCTCTGATGGAGTATCGTCATTTCTTTTCCTCCGTTCTCTCTCTCTCTCTCTCTCTCTCTCTCTCTCTCTCTCTCTCTCTCTCTCTCTCTCTCTCTCTCTCTCTCTCTCTCTCTCTCTCTCTCTCTTCGGCCTCTACTATCGCCTTTTCTCAATTTTGGGTTCGAGTCCCGCATTGACAGTTTGTTACCTGCCCCAACAGTCCTTACAGCAAAGATGATGGCTTCGTCCGCAGCTACTCAGCGCCTTTCTCCTGAAACCTCTTACGTTGACGTCCCCTGAACTGAAGAGAATCGCCTTGTGTTGGACATATGTGAAATGAATGACATCCTTTGATGTCCGAAAGTGTCTTCCTTCACTCCTGAAGGACCATACCGATCCTTGTAGGACACTCAAGGATGTCTTTATAACTAGCGAAGGGCAGTTCCATTCAATGCGCGCCCGCGTGTGAATGTGTGTGTGTGCATATATGGTCTTGGATCACGTGTTGGACTCGTGATCGACAGCTATTACCCTCCCGCAAGAGAGCTTAGAGCTCATATATGACCGATCTATGTGTAATGCTGTGACCTTACACGCCCACACACACCCAACTCCCCGCCCACGAGAGTTGGAGTAACGACTCGCAGCGCAGCGATGATGAAATTATTTCAGCCTTGGGCGGGATTCGAACCAGGACCGCCGTAGTGGCGGCCGGGAACTCTAACCACTTTACCATCGAGTCGTGTGTGTGTGTGTGTGTGTGTGTGTACAGTATATGTGTGCACCGCGCACACGTGTACGCGTGCCTCACACATATAGAGTTACATTTAGTGATGACTCAGGCGCTATCCGCGGTGATATCAGGGATATATTCTCAGCGATGGAGGCGCGAGTGTAAACATGTCTGCCAAATACGAATGATCGAAAACAAAACAGCTGCGGATTCGCTCATGATTTTCTTCGCCCCCCCTGCGGGACGTCTCCATAGGCCGGGAGGACGCGTCGTCATCCACAAGAAGTGTTTAGCCTGAAATGAGTCAAAAGCGAAATCTGGTCCCTTCGTCGCCATGCCAAGTCAGTGATTGCCCCTTCAGAAAATGAATAAATAAATAAAAACTGAATAGACAAATAAAGATAAATAAATAGATAAATAGAATGAGATAGATAAGTAAATGATAATGATAATAGTAACAACAACGAAAATGAACGATAATGATAACGATAATGATAACAACGATAATAATAACAATGATAATGATAACAGTAATAACAGTGATAAGTGATAATAAATAAAATAGATAAATGAAATAATATATAAATGAAATAATATATAAATGAAATAGATAGACGAAATAAATAGATCAACGAAATAAAGATATACAAAATAAATAGATAAACGAAAACAAAATAAATAGATAAACAAAATAAATAGATAATCAAAATAAAGAGATAAACAAAATATATCGATAAAAATAAATACATAAACAAAATAGATAAATCAATAAAATAAAAACAAATAGAAAAATAAAGACATGAATAAATAAATCACGGGCAAAGACTACACCGACTCGTGGTATCCAAAGAAAAAAGTAAAGATAAACAGATAGATATTGAAATACAAACACCAATCAATCAAGAGATGATCCCCGTCTTCAAGTCAACTCAGCTACGTTTCAATCCCCAGTCACCTTTGCCTTACGTGCTTGGATAGCCAAGGCAAGTAATAGTATCGGAAAAGGGGAATTAATTACGGAAGTTTTTAGAAGAACAATGGGGCCGATGATTATGTCCTTTTCTATGGGGAAAGAATAAAACACTTTGGTGCTAGCCAGAATAAAATATACTGAGTACGCCATCGTAGCTTAAGGTGTCAGCATCTCCTGAGATGATAGAAATTGTATGACGTCAGCCAGAATAAAGACTAAAAAGAAAGCTAGCTCGGCTTTAAGGAGTTTCTTGACGTCTTCATTCCAGTTTTTTATCTACATATTTTTATTTGTAAATTTATAAAAATCTCTATCTCTGTGTATTTTTTGAAGAGCTTGAGAAAATGGCTTATTAGAGCACTGAAGTGCTTTGAGTAAATGTATTGTTGTTATAATAAACACACACACACACACACACACACACACACACACACACACACACACACACACAAATATATATATATATACATATATATATATATATATATATATATAATGTATAATATGTATATACATACACATATATATATATGTATATATATATATAATGTATAATATGTATATACATACACATATATATATATATATATATATAATATATAATCAAACAATTTCCTACTTCCGCCCAGCAATAATAAGAGGAAATATCTAAACTAGGCCGGGGAATTTATCATTGCATTTAATGTATAAGCACAATGCCAAGACAAATATAGTATCACCCTCTATTTCCTATAAACATAACATTAAGACGACCATACCAGCACCCTCTGTTTTCTAAATAAGATACAATATTTCAAATAAATAAGTGAATTAGTAAATAATAAAAGTGGATCAATATATCTCCATAACGACGATTGTCATGTAACACAAGACTTCAACCACTTCAGTTTTTTTTTTCACAAAACCTCAGATACTGAAGAAAAGTAGAGTTGATTCATGTATACGTGCTTAAGCGTCTCTCGTGGGGCCGCAGCCATTCCCATAAGTGCTTCAATAACAGTAATCGTTTCAATCGTCTCGACAATCTTAAGTCTTTACCAGACCCCATCATCTGCTACTCTCATACTCCACATGTGCGTGTACGTGTGCATGTGTACGTTTGTGTCTGTGTATGCCCGGGTGTTTATATCCGATTTTTTGTCCGTGTTCGTGTTTATATCCGTTTTTTTTTGGGCCGTGTTTGGTTCTTATATTTGTTTGTTGTTTATGTTTGTTTATGATCGTGTTCGTGTGTGTGTGTGTATGTATGTATGTTTGCGTGTGTGTGTGTATGTATGTGTGTTTGCGTGTGTGTATATGTGTGTGTGCGTGTATGTGTGTGTTTCCTTACTTATCATTATTTACCTAATTGTATTTCTAATCTAATTTCTCTGCCTCCATGGTTCAACCAGAGCTTTTGGTTCGCCAAACTTTCTGGCTATTATTTCTTCCACTGTGCCTTTGTCCCACACTAAGCGGTCTTCTCCACCGATTAAGCTAACCTCTCCCATATTTCTAATTCATAGTCATAGTTTCAGGGACTTTAGCCATATCCTTAAGGATCAGACTCACTAAATCATCATCATCGTCATCATTATTATTATTATTATTGTTATTGTTTTTGTTATTGTTTTGTTATTGTTTTTGTTATCATTGTTGTTATTAATGTTGTTATCGTTATTAATGTTGTTATTGTTATTAATGTTGTTATTGTTATTATTATTATTATTATTGTTATTATTATTATTATCATTATCATTATTATTGTTAATGTCATTATCATTGTTTTTGTTTTGTTTCGTTGTTTTGTTGTTATTGTTATTAATGTTATTGTCATTATCATTAATATTATCATTATTATTATTATTATTTATTTATTTCATTCTATTTTATTTTTTATTATTATTTTTCATATTTATTTTTTCATTTTTTTATTATTATTTTTAATCTATTTATTTTTTCATTTTTTATTTATTTTACTGGGGAGTAAGCATCAATCAAAAAAGTCAATCCTGTTTTCCCTCCGTTCTGTTACGTTCTACACCCTCTCATTTACAACTTTTACGACTCAATCTCTGTCTTGTGATGTTCGTAAGGAGAGCAACGCTGCTTGTTTCTGATAAGAAAAAATAATAATACAGTATTGACAACTCAGCATAGAGTATGCAGTCTTTATTCGTATACTATGTCAGCCAGGCAGGGAACAAATCTGATTCTTTTTTTTCAGCGTGGGGGACCTCAACACCTCAGTACATTCTCAATTTAGAACAATCCATGTTTTCATTCTCTTTCTCTCTCTCTCTCTCTCTCTCTCTCTCTCTCTCTCTCTCTCTCTCTCTCTCTCTCTCTCTCTCTCTCTCTCTCTCTCTCTCTCTCTCTCTCTCTCTCCCTTTCTCTCTCTCTTTCTCTCTCTCTCTTACTCTCTCTTTCTCTCTCTTTCTCTCTCTCTCTTGGTCTTGCTCTCTCTCTTTTGCTCTCTCTCTCTCTCTCTCTCTTGCTCTCTCTCTCTCTCTCTCTCTCTCTCTCTCTCTCTCTTTCTCTTTCTCTTTCTCTTTCTCTCAACTTGTCCATGCAATGGAATGCCACTTCTATGAACACCAACAATTTGCAACTCCCTCCTCGTAATCTACCTGATACCCTTTCACAGTGAAAAACCTTCCAGCAACAATACCCTTAGCTCTCCCCACTTCTCCACCAGCCCCGTAATTGCTTCATTTCCCATTTTATAGCCTAGTGATGGCCTTTTCTTACCTTCACCCATCTCCATCACGCTGCGCTTTATACAATAAAGCTTGCCTTTCATCCCCTTCTCCATCTCCACATCCAGATCTTTCAGCATCAATTCACACAGCATCCCCATCCCATACTTTCCTCGTGATCATTACTTCATCAGCAGATAGTGATGTAACCGCCCATTCTGTCCATTATGCCATTAATGGAGGTACAAAGATGCTATTAGTCCCAGCACTGAGCCTTGTGGGACTCCACTAGCTACCTTCTCTATAACATCTCTTGCCTCACCAATCCGTTCCCCATAAAGTCTTTTGTCTTATGGGCTCATCCGAATTATTCCCAGTTATTCCAATATCCACATTAATTTCCTTAGGGATATCCCATTAAAAGATTTCTCCAGGTCCAGTCTAGCCAATCATCCATCTCAAACAACACGTCAGTTATTCTTGAGCAAAAACTCAACAAACTGTCAGCAGGGCAGGATTCGTAGTAATGGGTTTGAATTGGACAAATTCAGATTTAAGAGGGAAATAGGCAATAACTAGTTTGCCAATAGAGTTGATAACAAATAAATAGGCTTAGTAGCCATATAGTGAGGTTGAATCTATTGGTTATTTTAAGAAAAGTCTAGATAACTTTATGGATGGGGATGATAGGTGGCAATAAACATGGAACTGCCTTGTGTAGGCCTTATGGTCTCTTGCAGTCTCCTTTATTCGTATGTCCATATGTTATGTTCTTAACTTGGAACATAGACCTTTCCTTTGGGATTCCTGAGATGCCAAATGCTAAGGTACGTCACCTCGACCAAAGATCCCGTCTATTCGTTCTCGACACCTAATGCAAACTCTACAGCTATCATCTTGGTCAAGGCCATAGACACGCAATTTAGTGGATCTTCTCTGCTTCCTCCTTTATATTCCTTCGTGTATTTATTCCGTATAATCACATGTCACATATAATCACATAATTTATATATTTATTCCATGTAATCACATGTTCATTCCTTCACACTTTATATTCCTTCACACTTTATATTCCTTCACATATATTCCTTCCTCAACATCTGCCCCCTGCTAACTTTGGAACTTTCCTTATTTTCAATGAATACACGACCAGGTCTCTCTCTCTCTCTCTCTCTCTCTCTCTCTCTCTCTCTCTCTCTCTCTCTCTCTCTCTCTCTCTCTCTCTCTCTCTCTCTCTCCTCTTCTGTTAAACAATTCCTTTCATTTTTTGTTTCTTTTTAATATTGATACATATAATCCATTCCCGGGTTGTAGAATATATGTATATATATATGTATACATATGTATATATATATATATATATATATATATATATATATATACATATATATATACATATATATATATACATATATATATATACATATATATATATATATATATATATATATATATATATATATATATATCCTATTTGCCTGTATTACTTTTGTCGCTCTGGGTTCACTCAAATGTGTTACATCAAAGAATCTCCTCAGTTCCATGAATTTTGTCTTCTTGAGTTTATAGTTTCCTTATCTATAGGACCCATCTTTCTTTTCTGCACCACCTTCTCCCACATGGTTTTCAAGAACTACATGAACACTCTTTCACATAGATTACACATATTGGAATTACTTTATAACATCTGGCTCTTTAATATACAACAAATTCGTCGTGGAGGGAAACTAATTTTTCTGATGTTCTTTTCATCCGTTGCGTTATTAATTTGTTCACTGATAAAGTCGGTAGTATGTTTTCTCTCGATTATTCTCTTCGGCTTGCTTTTCAACTCTTTCCAGTACACCTCGAAATTGAAGTCTCCTACCAAAGCTATGTTGTTGTTTTTTATATATGTGTAAAACTATATATATATATATATATATATATATATATATATATATATATATATATATATATATATATATGTGTGTGTGTGTGTGTATGTATATATATGTATATATATGTATATGTATTTTTATATATTATATATATGTATATATATGTATGTATATATGTATATGTATTTTTATATATTATATATATTGTATGTATATATATGTATGTATATATATGTATGTATATATATGTATGTATATATATGTATGTATATATATATATATATATATGTATATACATATATGTATATATATATATATATACACTCAAGTCATTATCCATACCTAACAGCATTTCTTGGTATTCAACCTCTCTCCATCCTCTTGTCTTATCGGTAATTCAACAAACACCAGAAGCGCAATGTATGTTTCACCACTCCCTTCAGTTGCTATTTTCATATTCATCGTTTCAGTCGTTCCTTCTCCCAGTCCCACATATTCCGCTTTCAAATCTTTTCTCCCTGCAAGTATCAAGCCTCCTTCCTTTGTCACATATTTGTCACACGTGTCTGGCTCATTTACACAAAACTACATTTTCTATTGTCCATTCGAATGTTTATGTTTTCTTGGTGTTTAAATTCAACAAGACGTAATATACTGTGGCTCTTCTTTCAGATAAGCTTTACTCTCAATCCTAGCTGATGTTGAGCAATCTATGCTGGTATATGTAATTTTAAAGCTCTTTACGTTGTCAATTTACTTAGACGTTTTCTTATTTATTTATCCATTCATTTACTTATTTGTCTTTTATTCTATTTATCTATTTATTCATTTATCTATTTATCTATTCATCTACTTATGTTAACTTTAATATCGCTTCCTCATTCTCATACTCTTCAGTAAAATTCCGTTTTCTCCTGTTGTCCTTTTACTTTATTTATTTATCTATTGTCTATTCATTTTTCTGTTTATTCATTTCTTGTCTTAACTTCATTAACCAGTTCTTTTGTTTTCTTTGTTGCATCTCTTCTTATCCAAACTTCTTTAAACTTATCCTGATCTGCCGATTTGGATGCACTACTGACCTTAGTCACATTGGATTATGGTTTAAACTATTTTTACTAGCTTTCTAGACCTTCGCATGTTTAACTTAAAAACCTCATTCTCATCAAATGCTTAATTATCATCTATTATTATTTACATTATCTACTCAGCGTCTTTTAGCTTTTGCTTTTCTTTTTTTGATATATTGATGCGATGTGATCCTCATTCCATCCATAATTAAATTTTGATCTTTTATTTACTATTTCTCTTTTATTTGGTAATTGTCTCACAAATGCTTCTCTATTCTTTAACACGCTGACCATGTTTAACTTAATTTTCTTGGTCTTCCTCCCTTTGTTATTTTATTGTTCTCATCATGAACTTTATTTCACGCCCTCCTGTTTCTGTATAATAACCTAAACGTTCCTTTCTTTTGACTTTATAATGTCATTCTCATCTAATCTATTCTCTATCTCCACCTTATTTACTTCCCATCCTTCATTGTCACGTCTTGATTACTCAATTTCTCTTTTCTGATTTATTCTGAGTCAATTAATTCATCTGTCTTTTCGACTCCTTGGTCGCCAATTCTCGCTACGAATTTCTTTTCCGTATTTCAAATTCTTTCCTTACATGTTTCAAGTCATCTCTATCAGCTAATTTACTTTTGATTTTCATGCCTGGTATTCATTTTCAATTTCGCTAACGATATATTCAAATATGAAAAGAGAAAAGTAATTTTCTGCGGTGGTCGACGTCTCTTCATCGTCACCAGAACCAGACATGTTTACGTTTCGAGTCCTGCGCTCCCATTTCCAATTTCATTTTGCTTTTCTTATTACCGGAATATTCCTCTGCACGCGCGTTCGTGTCCGTGTGTTCGAATGTGTGAGTGACTGTTCGTGTCTGTGTCCGTCTACGTATCTACATGTCTGTGTTTATGTGTATGTCTGTGTCTATGTATCCATGTGCCTGTGTTTCTGTTTCTACGTGTCTAAGTGTTTGTGTGTCTATGTGCTTGTGTGTCTGTGTGTGTCTGCGTTCATGTATGTTTCAGTGTGTGTCTTAGTGTGTGTTTCTGTGTCCTACTGTGACTTTACACCCATGCCTATTACCTGTGCCTATGTTTGTGGGAGAATGGGAGAGTGAGCGACAGGGCGAGTGGACGAGAATGGGTGAGTGAACGAGTAGGCAAGTGGGGAGTATATGAGTCAACAAACGAAGAAGTGAGTGAGTAGGCGAGGAGGAAGGTGAAGGAGGAGTGAGAGGTAGAATGTGGAAATGCGAGAGAGAGTGAGCGAGCGAGGACCAGCCAAGTGCATCCACCAGAGTAGGGCAATGGAGCAGGTCTTCCCGAAGCGTACCCTCCCTTCCCCCCTCTTCCCCTCTTCCCCTCCCTCCCTCCCTCCCTGAGTCCGGCACTCATGCAGTCAGAACCAGCCAAACCACCCACGTCTTCCGGCCCACTAGGCTCCCCTGCAACTCAGGACAAAAACACTTTTTCTTGGCATGCGGTGGTATGGGTTATTCACCACTGCACATGGAGATTGTGTTAGAGGGAGAACGAGAGAGGAAGAGATAAAGGAAGAGACTGTGTGTATATGTTTGTGTGCGTGTGTGTACGTGTGAAGGCCTATCTCTGTGTGTGCGCGCACGCGCGTGTGTGTATGTGTGCGTGTGTGTACGTCTGTATGTATGTCTGTATGAATGTGTGTGTGTGTGTGTGTGTGTGTGTGTGTGTGTGTGTGTGTGTGCGTGCGTGCATACGTTAGTGCGCCCGCGCATTTGTGCATTTGTACGCTCACATGTTTGTGTGTTCATGAACATGTGTATGTAGGCACGTGTATCCAACTCACTTTTATACACACAAGCATTATCTCACATTTTCTTTACGGGTGTAATTGGTAGTATCAATTACTCTTTCTCCATTTCTCTCCCCCTGCCTCCTTACCTCCCCCCTCCCCTCCCCTCCCTCCCTACCCCTTCCCCTCTCCATCCCCTCCTCCTGAGCTAGTATTAATTTATTGCAATGTTTCCCCCCTCCTATCAACTTAACAATCCTTTTACTTTACTTCTCCCTCTTCATGCTTTCACTCACCCTCGTTCCTTCAATTAGCTCTCAATTCAGTTTGCGTCTTTGTTTGTTTCCCGTTTGGAATATCAACCGCTTTGTCAGTCTCTCTGCCTGTGTCTTTGTTGCAGTGGCTCTTTTGCAGTTCAAAAGAACGACGAACAGTGGACTGATCTCGTGAAGTCAGTGGACGTAGATTGCATCTGTCAACCCCTTGACGTCTACTGAGGTTTCCCTCAACTGAATCAAATCGTCTGGCAACAACTAAAGTAATCATGAGGCAATTACAATGTATATATATATATATATATATATATATATATATATATATATATATATAATATTATCATATCCCTTTCAACCAAAGAACTTTCTCTAAAGTGAAGCAACTCTTCTGGCGCTACGCGAAACGAAAATAGTCAGAGGATAGTTGTAGGTCCCAGACACGGGAGTTCTATGACGCCACAGCTTCTTCCTGACCTGTTCTGGACTCCTCGCTCGGACAGTGTACTGCTGTGACCTGCCATGACCGGTGACAGGACGAATGTCACACAGTTCTGCACTTAGGATGTATACAAGTCAACAGAAGCTCCTGTACTAATTCATTTTACCTTGGCAGATGTGTGAAGTTACGACAAATGGATTAACAAGTTCTGCCACTTGGGTTCGATCCCTTGGATGGGTTTCAAGGTTTGGATCCTCAGTGGCAGAACTTGTGAATCCGTTTGTAACTTCACAAACATGTCGCATGGCTCGCCTGAATAAAGACTCGATGAAATTAAGATTACATGCGACTGTCGTTGGGGAATGGTTAGGTCAAGTTCAGATCTTTCCTTTTATATGGTCTGCGTGGTACAACGGTAACATCACTGCCTTGTGGTAAGCAGGGTTCGAGTCCCAGTGGCAGAGCTTGATATTCTTGCCGGATCTTTTCTTCGCTGATGTTGCCACATAGGTGAGTTGCAATCCTTCAATTTTGTTTGATTGATGTTTAGCGTCATTTCTCATTTTCCTTTACATGCAAAAGTGTGCATTTGTCCAAAAAAATTACGGTCATATATATATATATATTTTTTTTTTTATTAGATGTTCACAAGTTAGAATTTAACATATTGTACTAGGCGTGTGTCTGTACCTATGTGGGCAAGCGTGTAATATTGGTCGTCGAAACTAAATGTAAGTACAAATAAACATTGTAAGATTTGTCCCTTTTTTCTGAAACTAACCTTTAATGAGATGTTCAGACTTATGTCTGTCGTGACCTTTAACTTAAAGAAAGTCAACGACGAAAAGAAGGGTCCCCTGTATTCTTACAACTCCTAGTCCTTCGTAGGAGCAAGTGATCGAAAGGGGCCCAGGGACCCCAAGGTATTTCGTAAACAGAGTATAGTTATGACAACATCTCTTCATACGGTCGAACGCAGGCTTTGAGCTACCAGCTGACACTCGAATTGCGCAGACAGAAAGAGAGAGAGAGAGAGAGAGAGAAGAGGAAGAGGAGGAAGAAAGGGCCTCCTACGTGATATATTATAGTAAGCGAAAGCGGAGGCCAAGAGTTGCTTGTGTTCACATTACCTTCTGCCAACAACGAACGCGAGACCAACAGATTTCTTGAGCTAAGATCTCCGCCTGTCAGTCTTTCTAGATGTGTGTGTGTGTGTGTTTCACCATGGTCTGGGATCACGTGTTAGACTCGTAATCGACAGCTATTTCCCTCCCGGAAGAGAGCTCACATATAACCAATCTATGGGTAATGCTGTGACCTTACACGCACACAAACCCCCAAGTCCCCGCCCACGAGGGTTGGAGTAACAGCTCGCAGCGAAGCGATACCGAAAATATTTCAGCCCTGGGCGGGATTAGTGTGTGTGTGTGATTCACCTTAGTCTTTGGATCACGTGCTGGACTCGTAATCGACAGCTATTTCCCTCCCGAAAGAGAACTCAGAGCTCGTATTACCGATCTGTGTGTATGTGTGTGTGTGTGTGTGTGTGTGTGTGTGTGTGTGTGTGTGTGTGTGTGTGTGTGTGTGTGTGTCTGTATGTGTGCGATGGTAATGATAAACGGTTTGTTCAGTTTATACAGTGATATAGTGACAATGTACAATTTGAGCTAATTCTAAGACTATACTAGATTGAATCAATGAGGTGTACTATGGACGGAATGGCGATGTTCTTGTAGCGGTCAGTCATCGGCGCTCTGATGGCACGAGTTTGTTGTTGTGCCTGGTATGTATGTGTGTGTGTGTGTGTGTGTGTGTGTGTGTGTGTGTGTGTGTGTGTTTGTGTGCGTGTATGTATGTATGTGTGTGTGTATGTATGTGTGTGTGTATTTATGTATGTATGTGTTTGTGTGTGTGTGTGTATGTATGTATGTGTGTATGTATGTATGTGTGTATGTATGAGTGTGTGTGTATGTGTGTGTGTGTGTGTGTGTGTGTGTGTGTGTGTGTGTGTGTTTGTGTGTGTGTGTATGTATGTGTGTGTGTGTGTATGTGTGTGTGTGTATTCGTGTGTGTGTGTTTGTGTATATGTGCGCGTATGTGTGTGTGTGCGTATATGTGTATGCGTGTGTTTATCAGCTAAGAACCATCCCCTATATATTAAGGTCGTCAACCCCTTTATGTAGGCGTATCAAGTCCCGTAACCTATAAAACAGAAGTGGGGGGCGTCGCGGGCCCTCTGCCTGGGCCCTGTCAAAACAAACATAAAAAGAATCGACTATAACTCCTCAACACAGATGCTCGCTATCTCCCCTTCCCCGTCTCACTCGTCCTGCATGTACACTACGCCAGGAGACGCTTATCTGCAAACGAGAACTTCACCTTAACACTATGTGTTTGGACCTCACAGGCGAGTAGAAGTCACAGTGATATGTTGGAGTCGAACTCGGGTCCTTCGAAGGCAATCTGCGGATGAAAACAACCTGCCACCGTGCACACTGTACAAGTTAAAACCTCATTGCTTCAACTATTTTCTTCTTCCTTAATCATTGTCACTGTAACATTACGTGAATGTTACTTGCGCTTATGGTGCCGAAGGAGTGAAGGAGACTCCGGTGAGTTTGGTGGCTTTATTCTGGTTAGCGCAAGTGCCGACCTAGGCTGGGTCGGCGCGGGCAGGGCGCGGACCCCTGCCCTAAACCACAAAAGTGACCGCGAGCCTCGTGTCGGGCACTGCCGGGTACAAGTACGGAAAGGAACTGGCTCGGGGACACCAAAACCTGGCATCTTTATATAGGCCTCATGCGTACGTTAAAGTAGCACACGACCCATCCTGACCGAAACATGGCTCGGCAGGGCTTAGGTTGTGCTTTCAAGAGGATACAAATGCATGTAGTACAGGCGTACTATAGACTTAACCTACACACAATTAATATAAGGCCGAAGGTCAGGTACTACTACACACTCTATCCATTCCTGGTCCATCCCATTTCTGCGGCGGCGATGCTATAAGCCAAAATACCGCGTCGAAGCACATGTGGGGGGCTTGTCCACCCCATCACCATTCTTGTTTCGCCTTGTACTTTGTATAGCAACGATTGTATGTCATTTAAGGAGCATTTTTCAAGCTAACCTCACATGAGTTAACTGACTTAAAGAAACCTTTGTATACATCTTGTTTAAACCATCTCAATCAACCCTCTATGGGATATAGGAAATCTGCAACATTTAATTCGTTTACTTAATTAACGACAGACTATTTCATTCAGTTTAGAAGAGTCCATCCTCACGTTTTTGCAATGGCCTTTTTTTTTTTTTTTTTTTTGTATTCGTTTCCTTTGGAATTTTCTTCCCGACATGTTCCTTCCCTTCTTCATTTTCATTTTTCGCACACTTTCCATCTTTATTCTCCTCTTTATGCATTCCTCTCTGACACCTTGTTTTCAGACTTCCAACGCTTTTCTTTTATTCTTTCTCATCCCATTTTTTTATATTTCTTTTCCCATTCTTTTGACATGCCTGTGTCATCTAAAGCCCCCTGTCACACCATCACGACTCAAGTGAGTTAGTTTGAGTGGGAACGACTTAGGTTACGATCTTTTCTTTTTCGAATCTCCAAATCTCAAATCACCTTTGCGCCATGTGTTGAGAAGCTGAATGAAGAACTAAGAGAATTTAAACCTATACGAATATTAGACACATTGTTGAATTGTAGACTTAAGGAAGTCTAAAATACTGTAACCGAAGTCGTCTTCTAGATGTTCAAATTCTCAGCATTTGACGAGATGCGTGATAGTGTGACGTGGGCTTAACCAGAGCTTAGTTCGTCTGGTCTCCCAGGTCCCTTTTTTTTATTTATTTATTTATTTATTTATTTATTTATTTATTATTTTTGTTTTACTACCCATTTTCCTCAAATCATAGGCAATTCTCGAACAATAATTTCCCAGCGATCCTACTCACGAAATACTCCCTGTTTACGCCTGTATTTATGACTTGCTGTTGACGTCCTTAGGTAAATAGAGTTGTCTGTAAATTCAGCTGACGTTACTTACAATGTATTCTAATTTGTCACGTTCATTCATAGTGTTGTCATTTCATGTTTGTACGTCATTGTCTCCCGTGAGTCACAAATACATTGTGCTGTCACGAGCAAAATGTTTGAACCATGATACAAAATAAAAAATATTTGACAACTGTTTTATCTATTCAATGAAACTATCTTTATGTAAGCTAAATACTACATAGGAAAATATATCATGTACTAGACAAATATATATATATATATATATATATATATATATATATATATATATATATATATATATATATATATATATATATATATATATTGACTATGAAAACCGTAGCATGGGTCAATGTTTTTCCTCATGACTACATATTTTCTATGGGCGTATTGAATTAATCAAAATAAAACAAAACACACTCCCAGGTAAAAGAAAAAGTCCCACTATGTCTACCATTATCTAGCTCTTGTCCATTTCTCAGATTGATAAAAAGACTTGGCGTCGGTTGGAGTGAATTTCGAGATGATACAAATTCTGCAGTGGTTTACATATTCCTATTTTCTGCACATTTCTCTCCATTGCACCAGTCAGATCTCCTTTCATATTATCCCCTGTTGTGATCCGATCCCTTCGTTCTGCTGATACAGGGAGCCATTATATATGATTCTCCCCAATTTTCCCATCTTGTTGGCTTTACTCTTATTCATATACTTACACTCGACTTCCTCTTTTCATACACCTTTTACCATTACTTGTCAACCGCGGAGAAAAAAAAATCTAAATCTTCTCCATTTCCTGGTTCTTGTATATCTATCATTTTCTGTTTTCGCCGTCCGTTTGTTTGTTATCAATAATTACGTTGAACAGCAATGGCGACATCACCTACACCCGCCCTCAAACCTATCTACACAATAAAAAGCGGTCTCTTCTCTAGACGCCTTGATAAATTCTCTTCTTTCCTCACACATATATGTTTTCCATTGTCCCAGCAGCCTCCCCATGATGTATTACTATGGTAGATGCGAATCCCTTTCCATTCTCTGAAATATCTAACCGATTTTTTTCTTTCTTTCTTTCTTCCTCCGTACTTTTTCTCCTCCTTTCCTCCCTCTCCTCTCTCACCCTCCACGGAAACGCCTACCTGTGTTGTTTATGATACTTCGTATATCACACTTGTATAAGATCGGATTTCGCCAAAGGGGACGAATAAAAACAATGTGGCTCGTTTCACACGTATCGACTTTTCGCCGTGCGTTGTCCACGACACGACGTCGTTCTCTCAAATAACCATGAGTGTCTATGGATGCTTTCACACGTGGTTGTGGTCGTGATGTGTAAAAGCGTCCATAGACACCCATGGCTATTTGAGAGCATGTCGTCGTGTCGTGGACGGCGTACGGCGAAAAGTCGATACGGTTGAAACGAGCCTACGACTGATCTTTATAGAATCACACCACACACCATTTTTTTTATTTTATTTTTTTTGTTATCTATTTATTTATTCATTTATTTTTTGTTTGTTTATGTATTCATTTTTTTATTCTTTATATAAAGAAATGTCAGTAGTTGTGTATGATCATGTTTAGAAAGTCAGTTGAAATGACTTTAATCGAACTTTAATTCACCCCCACCCCCCTTCAAACCTAACAAATTTCCTTCAACACTTTAGCGTACTCTTCAGATTTCTCTTTTGAATGACGTCAAACAAATTAGGTAAATTTAGGTTTAAGAAGGAAATAGGCAAGAACTGGTTTACCAAGAGAGTGGTTTAACGAATGGAATAGACTTAGTAACCACGTAATGAACGCTGAAATATTTGGTTGTTTTAAGAGATTAAACAACTTTATGGATAGGGATCACACGTGACAATAGACATGGAACTGCCTAGTTTAAGCCATATGGTCCCTTGCAGTCTCCTCCATTCATGTATTCTTATGTAAACAATTCTCTTCTGCTGACGCGCGAACTTGATTGAAATTGAATCATGAGTGTCCATCAACTGAAGAGAGTCTACTGGCTTCAGATGGACGGAAAGCCATTAGAGCACAAGCCCATACTAAATAAGTTAATGAAACCCATCTTTGGGATTCAAGCCCATTCCCCGGCTTCATTTGGGGCTGATGTTGCCCAAACTGTTTAATGGCTTTTTTTTTTTTTCTAATTAGTCGTCTGTCGTCAGTCGCGTTCGTCCCATACAGCTGAGGGAAAAAAATATACAGCTCCCTTTCAACAGAAGTCGTTAAATGCTTAACTACAAGAATTACATATCCGCACTCAGATCACAAAATACACCAGTAAATGAATAAAACAAATGAGGAAATACATGATTAATTAAACTGTTGATAAATAAAGGAGTAAATAAATGGATAAAGTAATTCATGACCAAGTAAATTAATAGACAAATAATCGTATTTATTGATAAATCCGTATATAAGTACGAGAAAGATGGATATTCAGTTGAACATGAATTATAATAAATCCATAAACAATATATACATAAATAAACGATTACTTAAGTAAGATTTCAAATAAACAAATAAATAAGTAAACAATGGTACTCGTAGCCTACATGTATCTCAGTAGACTTTATAGACCGTACTTTTAAAACCTTTCGCCAGCTTTGACGAACGCTACTATTATGAAATAACTTCTATTAGAAAATAACTTCGATAGCTATACATACGGGAACTAGATTTTATATATTACCTATTAAGACCCCTAAGGTTACCTAGAAAACAAGGTCATGCTCTACTTTCTAGTGGTAGACAGGGTTCGCCAGGGTTGGCGAAAAGTTTTGAAAGTTCGACCCTATCTTCGAAATGGACTATAAGCTACGCACGTCTGGTACGCGCCTAAATCTCCACCAGGCAGCGTGTCGCGCCACTCACCACGCGGCTACTCATCAAGGACATAACTCTGACGCTCGCTCGCTATATCTCTCCAAGCTCGTGCGTCTACGCTTCGCTGTCCTTGTTGGTCCGTCTCCCTACCCTTGTCCACACAATATCTGTCGTTCTGTCCTTCGTGAGGGATTAACTTTTTAGGACTCTGTTCACACTAGCGGTTTGAACCGCGCGGAAACCGCGGTGGTACCACATAGTCAAGGAAAAACTGCGCGGATGTGTGCGAACGCTACCGTTGACATACATTGTAAATGAACAGGGTCTAGAGCCCCGGTCACACTATCACGACTCAAATGAGTTCGTTTGAGTAGAAACGACTTCGTTTACAATTTTTTTTTTTTCGAATCTCCAAATATCATATTACCTTTGCGTCATATGTTGAGAAGCTGAATGACGAACTAAGAGAAGCTAAACGTATACGAATATCAGGCATTGTTGAATTGTAGACTTAGTGAAGTCTAAAATACTGTTGGCGAAGTCGTCTTCCATTTTTTTTGGAGGTGGGTATGGTAAAAAACCAACGATATATATATATATATATATATATAGATATATATATATATATATATATATGCAGAAAGATCACTAGAAACAACACGTGATCCACAAATTTTGCTGGTAACCACTAAGGAAATCGAAAGAAAACCGTAATTCCCAAGTGTGATTCACATCCTGAAGATGTGAATTACACGAAAGCGCTTGGGAATTACTGTTTTCTTTCCGTTTTCCTTAGTGGTTACCAGCAATATATATATATATATATATATATATATATATATATATATATATATATATATATATATATATATATATATGTTGAGACATTCTGACAGGATATATATATATATATATATATATATATATATATATTCTTTTTTGCCTAATTTTGTCCTTTTAGTTGTAAAATGTATTAAAGGAAGCAAGCACCATGGACCGATTACAGTTATGTTTATACTTTTACGTAATCGCCGAGCAGTAGCGATCAACCACAACTCACTCATTAAGGGATACACATATTATAAGCAATTATTATAATTACGTAAAATTACCGTGATATGCAATCGTTACCCCTCATGGTGGAGTTTGGGCTCCGACGAACTCTCTTGTTATGTTCCCGGGGTCTTCTCGTTACTGAGAAATTTGTTTCGAAAACCTGGGAAAACAAAGATGTTCGATTGATCAACAAGGGCTTCCCTTAATAAGCCTCGTTGACACGGGGCTAGTTTCGTAGCCGCTAGTGCTAGCTGCAAGTCAAGTTATCGGGCAAATAAAGTGTTTATACTAGGATAATTTGGAGGCAAGTTTACTAACTTTTGGTCGACATTGGGCAAGTAGAGGAGTAGTTTACTAATCGCTAGCACTAGCGGCTACTAAACTAGTCTCGTGTCAACAAGGCTTTAGATGCGCCACGTGTAGAGAGGATGATCTAATCCTGGTCTTAGATGACAACATCTAAGCTGAATTCCTTTAGTGCAGTGGTTCCCTAACTACCTTAATTAAATGACGCCCATTTTTGCTTACTGCAGACTCACACGTCCTTCCCCCTCCACTGTTCTTGTATCTATCTATATTTATATAGATTATATATATATATATATATATATATATATATATATATATATATATATATATATGTATATATATATAAACGCGTTTCTCTACCACCTTTTCCACTCATCTGCCTTACCTTCATAGCAATATATATATATATATATATATATATATATTTATGCATGTATGTATGTATATATGTATTATGCATATTATATATATATATATATATATATATATATATATATATATATATATATATATATCTTAGCACTTAGAAAATTAGTTTGGGAGACTGACAGAATTATACTTTGCACGTATGTAATGTTAGATACTTGTCCTTGGAATTCTTTAACTATTCTTATCAAACAATGACTTTTGTGCAGATGACTTCACGCCCCCCACTGATACCCTCCTCACACCTCCCAGGGAGGTCTGGGGGAGGGGTGCCCCCTAGTTTAGGAACCACTGCTTATAGTGCGAGGTGGCTCCCTCTAGTGCCTCGCTTAGAAAAGGCTATTTTTGGTTGACACATCGAAGGTCTCCCTAGCGCAGAACCGTCTTGAAGTGACGGCACACTAGGCTAGCATGCTACTTGCTTTTGTTACTTCGTTTGGGTAGAAACGACTTCGATGTTCTAGATTTCCGTAAGAACATCTCAACAATGTGTCTAACATTCGTATTCTAGGTTTAACTTCTCTTAGTTCGTCATTCAGCTTCTCACGATATGATGCAAGAGTAATTTGACATTTGGAAATTTGAAAAATAAAAGATCGTAACCGAAGTCGTTTCTACTCAAACGAAGTAGCGAAAGCAAGTAGCATGCTAGCGAGAATTGCGTAATACACAGACAAGTTAATTTAATAGAAAATATTTATACAGATAAAAAGATAAGTAGATAAACACATAAGTAAATAAGTAAATAACGAACAAGTAAATAATAAAAAAGGAAGAAAAACACGTCTTACACAACCAAACAAGCAGGGTAATTAGATAGATGATAATTGTGCATGAATAGGTAAATAAGTAAATAAATGAA
>NC_134806.1:6283759-6293759 GCF_046742065.1 Oratosquilla oratoria | reverse complement strand
GCTTGAATAATAAAATGTGAGAAAATATCCCGACTGTTTGATCGCTTGGAGATCACGCCTATGGCAATATGTACCACGCCCACTGCTCCAAGATCCCTCTTTATCGTGGCTTCCTGACCTTATATATTTCTTTTATATATTTCATTTATACTAGTACTGAAAACATTATTATACGAAAACGTTCTACTCCGTTGGTTCATCTTTCTTGGTGGTTCCCCTTGCATACGTGTATATGCATATATGTGTATGCGTATATATGCATATTCGTATGTGTGTATATGTGTATGTACGTATATGTGTATATGTACATGTATGTGTCTATATGCTCATATACACATGTTTATATGTGTATATGTATATATATGTAAATATATATGCACATGCATATGTCTGTATGTGTTTGTATGACTATGTGTATATGTATATTTATGTAAATATATATGCACACGTACATGTCTGTATGTGTATGCGTATGTTTATGTGTATGTGTATATATATATATACGTAGATACATATAAGCATATACTCGTACACGCGTACTATCTGTCTGTACATATGTTATTATGCGCTTTTAAACTGTCTATTCCTTTCCCCTTGTCTCTCCTCCTTCAAACTAGATCAGTTATCAAGCATCTTTAGCATCCTTTGTGTTCTTCTCATGTCATATATTCTGTAACTTAGAGGCACTTTTGATAATGGACTTCTCTAATAGGGGCCCAAAGGTCCATCATTGGGCCCCCGGACCCGGACCCCCCGTGGGCACAGACCCTGTGACCTGCCCTCTGGTTCCTCGTCTTACTGCTATCCTAACAAGGAACCCCGTACCCCTTCGTCGTTGAGCGGGAGAAGTGGGGTATATGCATACTGATATCATCAGCAGAGTTATGGAGGCAACATCATAGGAAGAGAGGTCTCACATACACAGACGTACAGGCATACAGAAATATACAACGCACACAGACAGACAGACAGACAGACACACACACACACACACACACACACACACACACACACACACACACACACACACACACACACACACACACACACACACACACACACACACACTGACATACACACAGACACACACACACACACACACACACACACACACACACACACACACACACACACACACACACACTGACATGCACACAGACACACACACACACACGCACACACACATACACACACACACACACACACACACACACACACACTGACATGCACACAGACACACACACACACACACACACACACACACACACACACACACACACACACACACACACACACACACACACAAACTCACACTCATACTTGACCGTTGCTTCAGCGAGCCTCGTTCAGGGCTGAAATATTCAGTATCACTGCAGTGCGAGCCGACACTTCTATTCTGGTAAGGATTTGTGTGTGTGTGTGTGTGTGTGCGTGCGTGCGTGTGTGTGTGTGTGTGTGTAGGTGTGTATTTGTGTGTGTGTGTATGTGCGTTTGTGTGTGTGTGTGTGTGTGTGTGTATGTGTGTGTGTGAGTGTAAAATCACAGTATTACCCACAGATCGGGCCATATGTGAGCTCTGAGCTCTCATCTGGGAAGGTAATTACTGCGATCACGGGACAAGCACGTGACCCAAAACCATGGTCAATCATACACACACACACCAAACAAAATAAATTGAGGTTAGATACGTTCACAACATATATAATATATATTACACAGAAATGTAACACACATAATAATGCACTGTGAACAATCACAGCAGACTTAGGCTAAGACGCCAGCAAATGAACAAATAGTGCAATGAAGTTCGTGTCTGATACAGTGTAGCATACGCAACACCTATCTCAGACACACACCAATACAAATTTCAGGTCATACGAGAAGGAGGTTACGAATAACGCCTTGGTTGATGCAGGCAACCCTCATAGAGTCTTGCCCACACACAGAGATCGGGAGCTTTGTTTCTTCGAGAACGTGTTGGCATGCATAGTACACGGTGCATAACATCAACACCGCAAGATCCACATCACACAACACAGCAGAATATCAAACAGACCACAGGACATGTGTCCTACACAAGCCACACTAGGATCTCACCACTCCTACCTAACCACACTAACATGAATAGCCATGTAGACATGGTTCTCACACAAAGAGCTCTAACAAGTCTAAGAATTTGCCTGTTTCCAATAACAATACATAAATAAAAACACAAGGATACATAGAGTTCGACATAGTATGACGTTTGGTGTCGGCTTGGTCTGATTCCTGTCGTCAACTTCGTGTGATGCCGAGTGTCAGCTGGGTTCTGGCTCCTGCCCTCACCTTGTCAGTTTTGCCTGAATAAATCAATTCTCTACCGAGTCTTCACTGAATTGAATAAACGTGTTTGGCTACAGATTCAATAGATTTACATATTCATCTACTTGTTCAACTGATTCATATCTATGTAGTTAGTCAACTATCTATTTGTTATTATGTTCATCCTTTTCTTCATTAGGCTTGGATACGAAGATCTGATTTCCTCTTCACAAACGAGGATATCAGAATTCATGTGTTGAAATTTTCAAATAAAAGTGTTAACAATTTTGCTCAATGGAACATTTGACCTTTTGTTATAGACGGAATTTAACACCAAACACTTCATCTTTGTTCAAGCACCATAACAATCCTTTGTTCTGTGCCCATCGATTTGTTATCGAGAAAATAACAACTTAATGGAACTGAAGACCACGATGTAACAGTATCAACATTAGAGTGAGAGAGTGAGAGTGAGTTCGGATCGCATTACTTTTGATTCACTGCGCGTCTCTGTGTGATTTAGCATATTGTGCATAGTCCAAATGAACGATATTGCATTTGATTAATTAAGCGTGCAAGGGAGGCATGGCTCCGTGCCACGATGGAATTATAAATCGGGCACATGTATATTCGTACACACACACACTCACATACGTACACATACGCACACACACACACACACACATGCATAAACTTGAAAACACATCCGCGCTCGTACATAAGCACTCGTGTGTGTGTGTGTGTGTGTGTGTGTGTGTGTGTGTGTGTGTGTGTGTGTGTGTGTGTGTGTGTGTGTGTGTGTGTGTGGAATCTAGGTAAATTTCTCGAAATCAATTGCTCGACAGAAAGTCATTCGAACGATCAATTGCTCAAAAGACAGATTGTTCGAAATAAATTCTTTAGCGGACGAAAACTACTGACCCCTTTCCTGATCGTTAAATACTCATTTTTTCCTATAAACTTTTTCTGTTCCTATTTCAGTACTTGTGGAAATCTCAAACCCTCAAGATGAATTTTTTTTGTAGAGAGCGAAAAAGGTCGTATATTAATTTTTGCAACCCAAAGCAATCTCAATATCTGAGCACGTTCTGAGTATTAGTACGTTGATGGAACTTTTAAAACTGTTCTCTTGACTTTTGCTCAACTGTAAACAATACATGATGCGAAGTCAAGTGATATTACACCCCTCGTATATTCACTGTTACCTAACAAACCCGAAGAAACCTATAACACGTTTCTGAGAGCTTTTAAAGAAAAAATCCCTATATTCCCGCCGTTGATAATAATGATTGATTTTGAACTTGCCATGGTTTAGGCCATAAAACAAAAATTTCCAATGTCTAAATGTAGTGGATTTTTTTTTTTTTTTTCGTTTCCGTCAAAGACTTTATCGAAAAAATCAAGCAAGTGGCCTTTGAGTAATGTAGGACACCAATGCTCAATTTGCACGTAAAGCTATTCTCTCGTCTGCATTGGCTTTTATACCTGTACCCAATGTTGTGGAAACATTTAAATTTTTAGTTTATTTATTTATCTTTATCTATTTATTGATTTATCTATTTATCTATTGTGAAATTCGAGGAATAGCGAATTATTTTGAAGACCGGGAGATTGAACGGCTGTATAGATGCGGCCCAAAGCACGCTCCTTTATTTCAACATAAAATGTGGAACTCTCGATTACGTTGTAGAAAGATTGCTGAAAACAGCAATGCAATTGAAGGGTGGCACAGCAGTTCTGAATGTCAATTAAGTGCTTGTTACCCGTCTATTTGGAAGTTTTTAGATGGACTAAAACGAGAGAAAGTTGAGAATTGTACTGGGGGAAGAAAAAATAGTACCGTGATTGGGCAATGCGCTCAACGAAACAAAGTAGAAAAATATTTATGCATACCATATTTCATACTAATAGAGTGAATATTGGCAATAATGCAGTCTCCCTTTTTTAAGTATAAAAGTGAAAAAAAAAATGTACCCGTTCTTATCTTTAACCACCTTTGATCTGTTAGTTAATAAGGAATAATGTAACCTTACTTTCTTTTAGGATATTCTTCACTGTTTTCGAGCAGTTTGCCTTTCAAGCAATTGATCGTTTGAGAAATTATTTTTCGAACAATTGATTTCGAGCAATTTACTGACGAGTAATTTATATCGAGAAATTTACCGGATATCGTGTGTGTGTGTGTGTGTGTGTGTGTGTGTGTGTGTGTGTGTGTGTGTGTGTGTGTGTACATGTGTGTGTGTACATGTGTGTGTGTACATGTGTGTGTGTGTGTCTTTGTGTCTTTATGTGTGTGTGTGTGTGTGTGTCTTTGTGTGTCTTTATGTGTGTGTATGTATGTGCGCGCGCGTGTGTGTATGTTTGTACGTGTGCGGAAGGAAAGGGAGGCAGAGGTAAAACCAGAAGAAGAAAGAAAAAGAAAAAGGTAAAGGAAAGGATGAGGAAGGGAGAAGAAAATAAAAAGAGAAGAGCTGAGGAGGAGAGTATACACTTACATCTATAAATATATGTGACACCCAACCATGGTAGCATACGCGCTTACATTAAATGTTTTAACAAAATATAATACCTTCCTATTCACATCGTTACATATACACGCACAAATCTAACAAGGCGTGTTAGCATACACAAGTAAACACACAACTCAGATTGTATACACACAAACCGCCCTATGAGGGTAACTTGATATATCAATATCCTCTCCCCACTTATGTTCCTTCTTTCTTCCCTCCTCCCCCCCACCCTCCTCGCCCTTCTCTCTCCCCTTCTCCCTCCTCCTCCTCCCCCGTCTTCGTGTTAACCTCTATCTTGTCTATCCCAACTCTCTTGGGTATAATAAAAGACTCTTTTGAATACTAAGACATCACGAAGACCTACATATCATGTCTACAAAGACTTCTTCTCCTAATTTTCGTGTTCCCTCCGGAGTGATGACGTCAAACGGGCTTATGACGTCACTCAATGATGACATCACCGATTTGTCTTATTCGAGTCCAATCAACTCTTGCAGACCCGCCACGGCATATGATTGGCTGAACAGGTTTTTGCATGCAAATCGTGACGTGTCACTGACGTCACTGGGGCTCTGTTGCGTGACTTCACTCAGCTGATGGCACGCCATGCAGAGCCCATTAGGCCTCTGATGTGTCACGTCACAAACCGTCACAGGTGGAGGAGGTCGTTACTTATGAGGATCATGTGTCTCTTAGGGTTGATATGACACGCCTGTGTCAACTGTGTCAGGTTGCTCGTCAATCCCATTAGGGTAGACATCTATTAGGAATGAGTCATCAAGGTCTCAGAGTTAGTTAAAAAGAGAGTATATATATATATATATACATATATATACATATATTCATATATATATATATATATATATATATATATATATATATAATATGTATATGTATATGTATATGTGTATGTACTGCATATGTATAAGTATATGTATATGTATATGTATATGTATATATATATGTATATGTATATATACAGTATATATATATATATATATATATATATATATGTGTGTGTGTGTGTGTGTGTGTGTGTGTGTGTGTGTGTGTGTGTGTGTATGTGTAGAGCCCCATATTGTATTACATGCGATGACCTCAGGAAGTTGAAAGCAACCTACATTAGGCCAAGTTGTTTCTATCTACTTTTTCATAAAGTCTGTCTATATGCTTGTTGACCTGAATCTGAGAACTCCGTGACTGTGTTACAAGCAACTGCCTAAGCGGGAAGTTCTTAATAGCTTGGGGCTTCCTTCCTTTGAATCTGATTTATAGTCTGAGAGATAAGACTAAATCTTTTGTGTTGATTTTGTATCAATTTTGAAAACATCCTCTTTGCTGAAGCATTTGTTTATATATTATTCTTTTCGGTCGTTTTAACCCACTGCTGAATAAAATCACCTGACGGCAAATAGAACAGATTTTAAAAAATCGTGAAAATGAAAAAAAAGAAAAAATAGTGGTCGACTGCATGACCATCTACCTAGCCCATGAGAGATGTACTTTACACATTTTTTATGGTCAAGATCAGACGATTTTATTGAACTAAGGGTCGAACTCGGAATCTCATTTTCTTCCAAATTATGTTGAATAAGATCGTCTGACTTCAACCAGAAAAAATATTCAATGTATGACACTGCAGAAAAGATCATATGTATATATATATATATATATATATATATAATATATATATATGTATATATATATATATACATATATATATATATATAATATATATATTCTTTAACTGATCTTATTTTGATTCGTTTCTGTTATTCGCCGTTGCAATCTTACTTTATTCTAATTCATTTGATTTGATTTTATATTATTCTGTTTTATTTACTATTTATTTGTTGACTTGTTCTTTTATCTATTCATTAATTATTTATGTGTTTGTCTATTTATCTTATTTTTGTTTAATTATTTATTCATTTACTTATCTATTTATCTCTGTATTCATCTGTTTGTTTGTTTATATTTATTCTCTCGTTTCTTTTATATTTTTAATTGTTATCATATTGCATACGGTTCAAAAAAATTAAAAACATTTCAGTGAAAAAAGAAAAAAGTGAGGAGCCGATTACACCACTCTGGCGCCATCTTCATTACCACAGACACTCTCGAGAGCTTTCGGGACTTCGACGGCAACCAAAAACCAAAAGACCTTCAAGAATTTGCCACTAGGCTCCAGTACCACCAACCTTCAAGGCGAGAAAGAAGGGGAGAAAGGGGAGGAATAAGAGGAGGAGGAAGAGAAAGAGGAGGAGGAGGAAGGGAAGGAGGTGTATCTTCAAGAATTTGCCACAAGGTACCAGTACCACCAACCTTCAAGACGAGAAAGAAAGGGAGGAAGAGGAGGAATAAGAGAAGGAGGAGAAAGAGGAGGAGGAGGTGTTTCCGTGGAGGGGCTAGATGTAAGGAGGATTAATTGGGCTAATCAAAGCCCAATGTACAATACTTGGGTATTGTACATTTGTACCATAAAGACCCTGAGACCTCAACCCCACTGAAGGGTCTCGATGTATAAATAGCAGCGTCCAACTTTATAGACCCTCGACATTCAGTATTGCATCAGCCCTGTGCTTAGCAAAGCATTTGGTCAGGTAACGTTTGGGCAGTGAGGCTCTTTCGAAATTGGAATGTCCTGTGTGAGTGAGAGAGCACTGTCAATCATGAGTCCCATGAAGTGAATGAAATGCAAAATACTAGGATAAAAAGAACCAAGAACTTCAAGACTGTGCGAGTCTTCAAAAACTTCAGTATAAGGCACCAATTCTAAGAGCCTAAGAAGCTTTGAATGGTTTCAGGAGTCCGGAAGCAACCGGAAGTTCTGGAAACCTTTAAGTCTTCAATACCAATCGTAAGTTTTGGATATCATGTAGTCTTCAGCATCAACTAGAAGTTCTAAAAATCTTCCTGAGCACAAGAGCGACCAGAAAGGAATTGAAGGTCTTCGCATGCCCGAAACCAGGTCTCAGGAACCCGACACCAACAGGAAGTTCTTGAAGGCATCCAAAAACTCAGAACTAACCAGAAGCTCTGATGACCTCCGGTAGACCATCACTGACCAGAAGCTCCAAGAAGAGTCCAGAACCCTGCAAGGCCAACTAGGCGATCAAAGAGTCTTCAGAAAGCCGGTGGCTCATTCTCGTCCGGGAGTGTTACCATCACTGAAGTCGACGAAACGGTGAAGTAAAAAAGAGAGGTAGGAAAAGAGAGCAACTTCGAAAACAAGAGAAACGCTGGTACCCGCAGATTCTTTGGAGTTTTCTAAAAGGAAAGGCCATTGGGATAGAAAATAAGAGTCTAGTATGTTCGGGGAAGTTATGAGAAAAAGGAAGAGGAAAGAGGTGATAGCAAAGGATCAACGAAAAGAATACAAAGAGGGAACAAAAGGACAAGAAAAATTGAACATAAGGGAAGAAAAAGTGGGAGGAAACTCCTAGGGATACGTGAGGGGAAAGAAGACAAGAGGAAGAAAGAAAGGTAGAAGAAAGGAAAGAAGGAAAAGGAAAGAGTGAGGGAAGGTTTGAAACATATAAAGTGTAAAGAAATTAAATGGAAAGAAGAGAGAGAAAGAATACTGATAGACTAAGAACATGGAAGGGGGAGAGATCAGGATAAAGGAAGAAGAAAATAAAAGTGGCAAGAAGAAAGGAAAAAAAATGGAAAGAAAAAACAAGAGTTGTGAGAGAAGAATTAATTAACGATGGAGTAATAAAGAATTGAGAGGAGGTGGGAGGTAAGGGAAGGAAGGGGGCGACGGGAAGGCTGAGTTAGAAGGTGTGAAAGGAGAAGGAAGATAGGAGGAAGGGAGCACGGAATAGGAGGGAGAAGAGATGGTGGAGCTTAAAGAAGATAAGGAGGAAGAAGAGTATGAGGAGAAAAGAAGAAAAAAATGGAGAAAAAGTAGTAAGAGGAAGGGGAGAAGGAGGAGGATGAGAAAGAGGAGAAAGACGAAAAGAAAAAGGATAAAGAAAAAAAGTGAAAAGAGAAGGAATAGGAGGAAATCGAAGTAGAGGGAAGATGATATAAGAACATAAGAAAGAAGGAGACTGCAAGAGACCATAAGGCCTACACTAGGCAGCTCTGTATCCATCACCACCTGTCATCCCCATCCGTAAAGTTGTCTAATCGTTTCTTAAAACAACTGATAGTTTCAACGCTTACTACTTGGTTACTAAGTCTATTCCATTCGACGACCACCCTATTAGCAAACCAATTTTTGCCTATTTCCTTCATAAAACTAAATTTGTTCAGTTTAAAACCATTACTGCGAGTCCTGCCCTGTTGTTTTAATATGATGACCTTGTTTGCATCACCCTTGTTAAAGCCTTTGATCCACTTGAACACCTCTATTAGATCACCCCGCACTCTGCGTCTTTCCAGAGAGTGTAAGTTAAGGTGCCTAAGCCTCTCTTTGTAAGGCAAATTTCTGAGTCCATGTATCATTTTGGTCATTCTTCTCTGTACTGATTCTAGTGAATTGATGTCCATTCTGTAGGACGGAGACCAAAACTGTACCGCATAGTCCAGAATGGGTCTAACTAGATAGATGAAAAGAAAGAAGAGAAAGGAGAGGAGGACAGAAAAAAGAGAGAAAATGTCTAGAACGAAGAGGAGGGGAAGGAAGAGAAAGAAAAAGAAAATTGAGAGACAGAGAAAGAGGGAAAAGAGGAGAGGAAAGAGTAGGGCGTGAAAGAAGACAAAAAAGGTAGCTTCAGACAAGAATGACAAGAATGACACGAATATGACAAGAATGCTTTTGGAAAGAGAGAGGTGTTGTAAAGTAAAGGAGAGCAATAAAAAGAAGAGAAAGAGAATGCGAGAGGAAGAGAAGACGAATACAACACGCTGCTGGGAAAGGAGTGAGCCGAATTGAAAGATAATAAAATATAAAAGCAACGCTTGCAGATAATAGAAAGAAAAGAAGAGATAGAGAAAGAAACAGAAAGAGTGAGAGAGTAAAAGAGAGCGAGGGTTAGGGAGAGTGAAAGAGACTAAGAGAGAATGAGAGAGCGAGAAGGAGAGAGAGTGGGAGGTAGAGACAGAGAGAGAGAGCAAGGATAGTAAGGACGAAATCAAACATGCATCCTATTTCGTACCTTGAAGGCTGCCTAGTCTTGGTTTGCATATCTTAACGCGTTTGAGAATTCTGCAGGACCACCGCACTCAGGGTAGATTAC
>NC_134806.1:6261259-6276259 GCF_046742065.1 Oratosquilla oratoria | reverse complement strand
TTATATCTTTATTTTATTTAATTATATTATATTTTAGTTTACTGTATCTTATTTTACCTTATCTTATCTTTTCTTTTTCTATTTTATTTAATTTTGTTTTATCCTATTTTGTTTTACTTTATTTTATTGTATTTCATGAAATGTTATTTCAATTTAATTAAATTTATATTTTATTTTATCTTATTTTATTCTATTATATTTTACTCATTTATCTTTTATTTATTTATTCACTTTCTTTAATACTCGTGTACAACTTTCACGCAGTGCGAGGTAGTTAGGCATGGGGGGAAAGATCCTCACGGCCATCTCATTTACCCTTTCCGCCTCTCTTGGTTTGACCTTGAGAAAAATCGCACCTCCACATCGCCTAAAGAAAATGTACCTCCTGAAAACGGGTGAAAATTGGTTTGATTAAAACTTTTACCGTGATCGTTGTCTTCCTTGTCTCAAGTCGTAAGAGTTCGCTATGATTCGAACAAGTTTAATCAGAACAAACTGGACTTGATCTACTCCAAGAAACTCAAAATTTCGAGAAGAAACCTTAGGAAAAAAAGGCATAAGGCATGTGGTGTTGGGACGTCCTATGAAACTCAAAATTTCGAGATGGAAAAGAAGAGTAATAATAATAATAATGATAATAATAATAATAATAATAATAATAATAAAAATAATAATAATAATAATAATAATTATGATGATTATGATGATTGGTGATTATGATGATTGATTATGATGATGATGATTGATTATGATGATTGATTATGATGATGATTGATGATGATGATTGATTATGATGATGATGATTGATTATGATGATTGATTATGATGATGATTGATGATGATGATTGATGATGATGATGATTATGATGATAATATAAATGGTAATATTAATTATAGTAATAATAATAGTAGCAATATTAATAATAGTAGTAGCATTAATAATGATAATAATAACAATTATAATAATAATAATAATAGATAAAAAAGCGTATGACGCAAGGGCGTCTCGCCGGGGTGCAGGCTACGCGCTCAGTTTTGGTCTTCCCACTACTCCAGTGCACCAACGAGTACATGTTGAGTGCATCACTGGGTATCACTCTGTGTTGCATTTCACGTCAGACTGATCTGTGTATCACTTCTCACTTACCTTCGTCGGTGCATTGCATAGTGAGCGAGTTCAGTGTTGAAGAGGCTACATCTCATTCATGCCACTTGTCAATATTGAAATCAAACTATTTTTTTTTTTTTTTTTTTTTTTTTTTAGTTCGTAGTCACATGTGCTTTGCAGCACTAATCCAGGATTTTCTCCCCTTTAGATGAATGACATTGCAGAGCATAAGAATCATGGGTTGTATTATTGTAAACGTCGAAACCAAATAACATAACAATATACGAGTGTTATGACTACCACTGTTGTGTAAAGACGACATAAAGAATCTGCGCCGGGTGGTGCTAAGCTAAGACCAAGCCAGCCACCTTTACCCTATGTACTTTGACTGCCATAGCAAGCAGCAGAGATTTGATCCCCTGTAGGATGGGAGATCGAAACCAAAGCTCCACAATGGGATACAACTTTCTGACGTTTATTATGGCTCACCAAATTAAGCTACCCCCTGGTGTTGGGGAAATAATAACCAGAAGGCAGACAAAATCCCCGGTTCTGGATCTCAAGAGGGTAATCTTGGTCATCCGGGAGGAACTCTTCATAGTAACGGATTTAATTTGGACAAATCCTCTTTAATATAAACGATAAGTCTCCGCGGTCCAGGGTGGTTTCGTCGATTTTGTTAAAACCCTTCAAGTGCTCAGTCGGCGTGGCAATCTGCGGACACCTCCCTGTAAGCCTATTTCGCACATGTGTAGATCATCATCCTGTGCGATATGTTGTTGCAGGGGACAGCTAGATGTCTGCAACGGAAGCCATATTGTCGTTATTCAAATGGAGGTTGGAGGTACGAGTACATTTGCTATTGTGTTTGCGAATTTTGATGATTAACATTATATATACTGCTAATAATTAAACCATTTCAAAGGTGACACATTTTAAAAATGTTACATGTCTTGGAGAGGGGGGTCTGTAAGTCCTCCGAGGTCGTAAGTTCTCCGAGGCAGTAAGCCTTTCGAGGCTGTAAGTTCTCCGAGGGTGCAAGTTCTCCGAGGGTGCAAGTCCTCCGAGGGTGCAAGTCCTCCCAGGGTGCAAATCTTCCGAGGGTGCAAGTCCTTCGAGGGTGCAAGTCCTCCGAGGGTGCCAGTACTCCGAGGGTGCAAGTCCTCCGAGGGTGCAGGTCCTCCGAAGTTGTAAGCCCTTCGAGGCTGCAGTCCTCCGAGGTCGTAAGTCCTACGAGGGTGCAAGTCCTCTGAAGTTGCAAGTCCTACGAGGTTGTAAATCCTCCAAGGTAATAAATCCTCCAAGGTAATAAGTCCTCCAAGGTAATAAGTCCTCCAAGGTAATAAGTCCTCCAAGGTAATAAGTCCTCCAAGGCAATAAGTCCTCAGTGGTCGCAAGTCCTCAGTGGTCGCAAGTCCTCAGTGGTCGCCATGTTCCCTTGAACTGACCAGGAAAAAGTCCCTTGGGTTCGGCCTCGGCCTCGGCCTCGGGGCGGAACCCTAACACGGGATCCCCAGCACGGGATCCCTATCGTGGGATTAGAGCGCGGAGCGGTGTTTACGCAGCCGAGCCCCCGGCGAAGCCGGGTAGGGCGAAGCCCGCGGCTTGTTTAGCTTTAAGAAGGAAATAAGCAAGAGCTGGTTTACCAATAGAATGGTTAACGAGTGAAATAGACTTAGTAACCGTGTTGGGAGCGCTGAAATTATTGGTTGTTTTAAAGAAGGTTAGATAACTTTATGGATGGGGATAATAGGTGGTAAGGGACATGGAACTGCCTAGTGTAGGCCTAATGGTCTCTTGCAGTCTCTTCATTCTTATGTTCTTATGTTTCATACTCGAAGATCTCGGTCATCGAAGTGGTGTCCAGGAGCTTCTTCGTATGTCTTCCGGACTCCCAGAATGCCATGGAGCCATGGAGACCCTTCCTCCCTTGTAGAACTTCGACCTCGGTCATCAAAATCGAAGAGGTGTCCAGGAGCTTCTTCATATGTCTTCCGGACACCCAGAATGCCATTGAGCCACGGAGACCCTTCTTGTGGATGCGAACCACCTACCTCTGGGTTTTCGCTTCCAGATGATGATGCCTTAGCTTGATAGGCCACCGCACATCCAAACCAAGGAAGGGAACATGTACAGAAACCACGATATTATGGGTTCTAAGTAATGAAACTCATTATTCCATTCCCACACAGTAGAAAGTGAGAAGCCCCAGGTAGGCTAAAGCCTTATCACTTCCTTAAAAAAAAAAAAAAAAAAAAAAAAAAAGTCCGACGTTAGGTCGCCTCCCCGCCTGGCCAGGGCTGTCGAGAACCATCTCATCAAGCCCGTAGCGCGTCCCGGGAATCGAACTCACGACCACCTGCTCACAAATTCAAGAGTGCATCCACTGGGATACCGCGCGGCCCTCCAGGAAATGAAGACAAGACAAATGCTAAAGTTGAAACTCAGGTCGCAAAGTTTCTGCTCATCCTTCCGGCGACAGTCTGAACCCGTTCTATCAGAATGTCGTCGTTAATACTTCCGTTTGATCCTGACCTGACCCAACTTGGCACTCGGTGTCGGTCCGCGGAAGACGACATCTCTTATGCAGCAGTTCGCTTTAATTATGCAAACATCCGTTGTCGCGAATTGTGTGGCTCATTTGTGTGCATACGTTGATTGGATTATGATGTATTACAATTCTAATTAAAATTCTATTATATTAATGTAGGAATTAGGTTTGTGCAAATAAGTCTGCTAAGGGGACAAAAGGTACGTCTCTCACTGTATGTATAGTTTTCTGCAATAAACTTAAAGATATAGAATTTTTTTTCATATATAGCTACCTGACCTCTGTGTCTACTTTCCAGTACCACTAAAAACGGACATGTAAACATCAAAGTGTTGATAAAATGTAAGAGCATCTTCCACAATGCTACAAGTTGCTTTGCATCATCTACGCACAGTTGACTTCACTTCCAAGTACCACAGTTTCCGGTGTCTTCTGCATACCCGATTTCTCGATAGTCGTTGCTCTACTTATGATCATTTGACTTGAAGTTACGATGTGTTTTGGCAGGAAAAAAAACAACTATATTTTAATTTTCCATGGGTGGCGCACATAGGTATACATGTTCCCATGTTGATTATTTTGCGAAATATGTGTACTTAGGAAAGATCAGGCTAATTTATGATGATTGCTGTATTTACCTGTTGTATTTACGGTGCGGCCACTCCCACCCCGGTCTGTGCGCCAACCCCCCCCCCTAAAAAAAAAAAAAAAAACATTTTTGACTTATGATGGGTTTCTCGGAGTCGACCCCCATCGTAAGTCGAGTGGTTCTTGTATCGGACATTTACGATACTCGTAAGTCTATGAAGTCGTAAAAGCCTCAATGACGTCATAAATCTACTACTCAAAATTCTATTCCTTCAACCTTTCCCTAGATTTCAGTGTTTCTCAACCTTCCAAGCTTTCTGGAACCCGTACATCGACTTATATATTCAGGGGAACACTCCATAAGGGATTAGATGAGATATAGTCATTTCACATTTGTATTTAACAATTGTTGATAAATAATATCCTTTTCCCAGGAATTGATTTTTATTATCAGGGAAGAAATATAGAAAATAGACATATCGATTAAGGTATATTGTGTAATAATGAATTATCTAATATAAAAAAATTTAATGGTTGCTTACGCCGTCCGGTGGTAATTCGGTCACACACAGGTGGTGGTTGGGAAGGATGGCCGGGGATTCGTCAAAGTTAAAGATGCAACGGTATCGTCACTTCTGGAGTTGGGTGACGAAGGAAAAGAAGTTTTGAACATTTCCTGGCGTTTTCATGACCACCTTCCGAAATTTTATTGCCTTTATGATTGACCTAACGAAAAAGAGAAGGAGGAAGAGAGAGAGAAAGAGAGAGAGAGAGAGAGAAAGAGCGAGAGAATTTGACGACAACGTCGGGAGACTTTGACGACTCCTTTTGGAGACTGAAGGCTCCTTTAGGAGATTTTGAAGACTCCTTCGCGAGCGAAGCGAGCTACGCCGTAGGCCAAGCACACCTGGCGAAGCCAGGTCCGGGTGCTTGTATATATAAAAAAATGAGTCATGATAGGATCTGTAACATAATGAATTCTCCGTCCTGCGGACCCCTTGGTAGGTTTCTGCATCCCTTTCTGGGATTCGCGGACCCCCGATTGAGAAACTGCCCGGTTCCTAGAAGCCATAAACCAATAAAGAACCTGAAGGACAGAAGCTATACACCCTCTCCTATATTCAGTTGATCGAGTAGCGGAGGTCCTTAGCACATCTTCGACAAGTCGCAGACCCTTTGGTGTCGTACTTGGTATCCTCCCTCGGTATGGTCCTTCATGGTCCTCGGTGTCCTTCCAGGGTCGTGCAGGACTTTGGCAAATACCCAGTGGACGGTTAATGAGCCCATTAGGGATTTCGGATCCTCGTTTCTTGCGAGCCAAAAAAGGAGTGGTGGAAGAGGAGATGAGAGCTTCTGAGAGCTCCTCCAGACCCGTGCCAAGAGATCCTCATTTGGTCGACATCATTTTCAGCTCTTTAGGGTTCCCCTTTTTTCTTCTTCTTCTTTATCGAGCGAAGATACTCAAAGGTTTAATCCCCGTGGCTTCAGAATCCTTTGGACAGAGTTCGTAAAGTTCAAGAACGCCAGTGACAAGAACACTTGTAGAACGTGCTCTGTATGGGGTAATGACCGTATGTCTTATACAGTCAATAATCTAGGGACTTTACTAACGTCCCTACGGACCAGAGTCACCCAGCATTATTGTATTACTGGAGAATAGTTTCCACACCTGAAAATTATTGATCATTTTTGACTCTGTTTTGCTGCTCTCCTTAATCTTTACTTTACCACCTTTGCGAATTATCTCCTTCGATGCGATATTGTTACCAAGGACAGAAGTGTTGGTTATCCCAGACAGAATACTAATGCCGATCGTCGATTAATTATCAGAATCATATCGTCCGATTCGTACTGAAATCTTGGTTGAATTAGTTTTGATTTCATTTGGGGATAACACCTCACGTTTATCACCGCATAAAAATTTTATATTGTTTATGAGGTAATATGTAAAAGTTATGATTTAATCAATTTGGGCTTTATTGCTTTACAGATCAGTAATATCACAAATATTTATAGTTACTTTCTCATTAAATCGATTGTAAATTTTAAGAGTATAATGACAATTCCCACCGCCGTTATATGCAGAATTACCTTAATTAAGGTAACTTGATTACATATACTTGAAGAACAGATGTTTCAGTTAAACCAACATTGCCCAAAAATTTCCGACCCTAGCACCCGCTGTAGTCAGGTCTAAGCAGTGCAGCACCTCCTAACCTTATTACTAGAAGGATAAAAGAAAGAGTATGTATGCAACGCTTTCCAGCACCTCCTATACTTGATTTTAACACCCTAAGTTATGAAACGCTGTCAACGAAACAGTCTGTTGCACCCGCTGAAGTCAGGTCTAAGCAGTGCAGCACACCCAACCTTATTACTAGAAGGATAAAAGAAAGAGTATGTATGCAACGCTTTCCAGCACCTCCTATAATTGATTCCAGCACCCTAAATTATGAAACGCTGTCAACGAAACAGTCTGTTGCATCCGCTGAAGTCAGGTCTAAGCAGTGCAGCACTCCACTAACCTTATTACTAGAAGGATAAAAGAAAGAGTATGTATGCAACGCTTTGCAGCACCTCCTATAATTGATATTAACACCCTAAGTTATGAAACGCTGTCAATGAAACTGTCTGTTGCTAGGTAGGACTGCACGGTCTAAGGGTATCGAGGTAGTAAATGTGAAGAGTCTATGGAGAAGACACAGGAAGGACGCCGCGGCCATCGTTCCCTTTCTCCCCTCTTGACTCTTGACACTAGACACCATCCGAGTCCTCAAGATCGAAAGTAACGTCCCCATTTGTCGATCTCCAAGAACCTAAGACTTCGTGAGTAAAGACCACTTCAACAATGAGATGTTTTCTCACATCCTCTCGACAGCTCGAGGGTAAGAGAGAGGTAGGACAGGGGTGGGGGAGAAATAGTAGAGAGGCGATGGGGGGTTATAAGAGGAGTGAGGGAGGATAGGTTATTTTCGTGTGCAAACAAACAAACAAGACTCAGGTGTTCTTGGCCCTCGGCTACTTCGGCTTAGCTTGCGCCATGACCAGAGATGCTCTTCTTTCTCTCTCTCTCTCTCTCTCTCTCTCTCTCTCTCTCTCTCTCTCTCTCTCTTTTTTTTTTGTCTGGTTTCTATATGTTGCGGACTTGATCTCCTTTCAGAATATTCTATCAATATACGAATAACTCAGTGTGGTTTAATAAAATTCAGAAGGAGATATTAAGTAATCAGCATAATGAGACATGATTTTGCAACATCTAAATGTCATTCAAGTAAATAGCTTAACAATAGGCCAATGGCCTATGGAGATCAGTACATAAAAATTAAACTTAATATTTCTTCGCACAAGGAGGGTTACAGATCTCAAGAACACCTAAATGAGCCAATAAATAAAACGTAATATAAAGAAGAGAGAAAACAGCAAAACATACTGAGTATGTTGAATGTCAATAAAAGAAGAAAAAAGGGAGAAAATAATGAAAATATTGAAAGTTGATCAAATATCTAGGAATCATGATGACAAGTAGAAATAGTCCCTTAAGAATTATATAAAAGAATATCAAATAGTAGAAATAACAGCTGAAATAGGGAAAGAAAACAACAAATAAATAAAGAATATAATATCTATACCAGAAAACTGAATATTAACGTTGAAAAGATAAGAAAAGCAACAACAAAATATTGACAAATTATCACGGATGGTAAAAAAAAAAGTTATCTAGATTCTAGACATCAAAAATAGCCTAGAAAGAGAGAACAAGCTATAATTAATTATATCAGTGACATCATTTCGATGCAGAATAGACAATTAAACACTGAACGACATCAACAGATGTCTTTGTTATAACAGACGGAAGAACGAAAAAATTTATCGCTGGATTGTGAGAACAAAACGAATAAAAGAAAACGATCAATTTACGATGCAAAGACCTCACAAAAGAAACAGGAAACAAATGTAGGGAAGAATTTCTTCTGACAAGGAAAATATAGGGAAAGTGGAAGAAGTTGTAAATAAGAAATGGAGAAAAAGTAAAAGGACCAAAGAAACGAGGTAAGAAATAGATTTATTTGAATTTATGAATAAGAAAATATATAAAAGAATAGATAAGTGATAAATAATAAATGAATGAGTAAATAAGTACATGAAACATAATACGTTATATATAAAAAAAAAGAAAACGTATAAAATAAAAGAACAAGAAGTAAAAAAAAAATAAGAAAATAGATACATAAGATTATGAATAAATAAACCAGTAATTAAACAAACAAACAAAAAGAACAAATAAGAAAAAAAAGATAACTAATAAAAGAAAACACACGAGGTAAGGTAAATAAGAAAGTAAGAATAACAGGAAGGACCGAAGCAAAGACCGGAAGGTCCTCCAAGACGCCTCTTCCACCTAAGTCGAAGTCTCCATCATTCCCGACTCTCTACGAAGGGCAAGCACATCGGGGAGCACATCCGGAAGATTTTTCAATACTGGCTTCCTATTGACGTGCAAATATTTTCCCGAAAGACCTGGCCTTCAGAAGTCTCGGATGCGTGAGGTCCTCTTCACGAAAATTTGGATTTTTTAAGACGAGGTCGAAGAACTCCCAAAAGCAGCGCGAGGGGATCGTTTCTGCCAGAGTGATGAGGAAGTCTGCTTCGTCTAAGAGCGTCTTCACTCCCGAGGTCGGTGAGGTCTTCGTCAGTTCGTGAGACGCTGTATACTAACGACGCCGTTGTCGAAGTCCATGATGTTCCTCCAGTGGGGGCTTCAAGATGGTAATAAGTCCTTCGAGTCCATCGAAAGATGGTAAAAAGTCGTTCAAGTTTATTGCAAACAATTGATAGCGTTCGTAACAATACCTACAAAAAATCCTCGTGTGTGTGTGTGTGTGTGTGTGTGTGTGTCTGTGTCTGTGTGTGTGTGTGTGTGTGTCTGTCTGTGTCTGTGTGTGTGTGTATTTTTTCTGATTTACGAAGACTAACGCCGGGTGATTTTATTCAGTTTACCAGAAACCGAAGTGTAGACAAAAAAGTTAACTTGTACGTGCCTAGAACAGTCTTCACGTTTGAAATTACGAAAAAAAAAACCGAACCAAATTCTAGAGACAAACAAGAACTGTCATTTTCCCCCTCTTCGTTTAACAGAAACTTCATTTCAACTACAATTTAACTGCACGAGTTCTAATTCACTCTACACTTTATACATTTAATTCCAAATAGTTTTTTTCCTTTTTATCTTATCGTCTCACATGAAGCTCATTATAATTCAAGTTTAACAAAACAGGTCTTTTACTACCATAATCTAATTTTCTCAAACGTTGTTCCCCTTTTTTATCTTTCCTTAAGAAGCCCATTCTAACTAAACTTTACCTGTATCAGCCTATACCTTATACCTTTACAACCACGCTCTAATTGCCTCCTAAAACAGAAATAGGTTTGCGTTTGGGTGTGGGTGGGAGAAATAGGTGTGTGTGTGGGGGGGGGGGATGGGTAGGGGAGGAAGTTTCCCTAGAGGCTCCGCCCCCCTCCTCCACCCCCTCCTCCACCCCCTCCTCCACCCCCTCGAGCGTGAAACAGCTGATAACGGCCAAACAAACACTTGAATGTGATTGGTCCTGAGCCTCGGCCAATTGGAAGGCACCTGTTTTCGTTGCCAGGCTTTGGGGTAATGACTGCTAATAAGCGCTAATGACCAGAGATGCGGGGGGCGCTTCCAGGGTTAGCGTCCAATAAAACAGCGTTTTACGGTTCTATGTGAGGAGGAGGAGGAATAAGAGAAGAAAAATGAGGAGGAAGAGGTGTAGGAAGATGAGGAGGAAAAGGAATAAGAGAAGGAGCAGGAAGAGGAGGAGGGGCAGGGAAAGAAGGAAAAAGAAGAAGAGGGACATGAAAAAGGAACATGAGAGAAAGAAATAAATGGAAAGAAAAGAAGGAGAAAGAAGAGGACGATGGAGAAGAGGAAAAAGAGTAGGAAAAAGAGGAGGAGGAGGAGAAAGTAGAAAAAGAGAGGTAAGACGTAGTGGATGAAAAGAGAATGAGGATGAGCAAGAACAGAAGGAAGGAGAGATCACAAGAATGAAGGAGAGTGCAAGAGACCATATGGCCTACACTAGGCAGTTCCATGTCCATTACCACTCGTCTTTCCATTCATATAGTTGTTTAACCTTTCCTTAAAACGACCGATAGTTTCAGCGCTCATTACATGGTTATTAAATCTATTCAATTCGTTGACTATTCTATTGGGAAAGCAGTTCTCGCCTATTTCCTTTTTAAATCTAAAGAGAGGAAGAGGAGTAGGAAGGGGCGAAGGAAGAAGAGAAAGAGGAGTAGGGAGAAGAAGAGGAAAAGCAAAGAAGCAAAAGGCGGAAGCGGAGGAGCAAGAGGGTGAAGAAGAGGAAGATGAGTAAGAAGAGGAGGACCGAGCGGAGGAAGAAGAGGAAGATGAGTAGGAAGAGGAGGAGCGAGCGGAGGATGAAGAGGAAGATGAGTAAGAAGAGGAGGAGCGAGCGGAGGAAGAAGAGGAAGATGAGTAGGGAGAGGAGGAGCGAGCGGAGGATGAAGAGGAAGATGAGTAGGAAGAGGAGAAGCGAGCGGAGGATGAAGGGGAAGATGAGTAGGAAGAGGAGGAGCGAGCGGAGGAAGAAGAGGAAGATGAGTAGGAAGAGGAGGAGCGAGCGGAGGATGAAGGGGAAGATGAGTAGGAAGAGGAGGAGCGAGCGGAGGAAGAAGAGGAAGATGAGTAGGAAGAGGAGGAGCGAGCGGAGGATGAAGGGGAAGATGAGTAAGAAGAGGAGGAGCGAGCGGAGGATGAAGAGGAAGATGAGTAGGAAGAGGAGGAGCGAGCTGAGGAAAAAAGAGAACAGGGGAAGGAACAGGGATAAGAAGACGAGGAAAAAGAAGAAAATTGAGGAAGTTGAAAGGGGAAGAGGAAAAGGAGGAGAAAGAAGAAGAAGAAAAAATGAAGAAGAGGAGAACGAGGAAGAAGAAAAGAGGAAGAAGAAGAGGAGGAGGAAGAGTAGTAGGAAGAAAAGAAAAAGGAGAGAATTCAAAGGAATGATACAGAATGAAGAAGAGAAGGAGGAAAAAGAGAAGGAGGAGGAGGAAAAAGAAGAGGAGAAGGAGGAGGAGGAGGAGGTAAAAGAAGAGGAGAAAGAGTAGGGGGACGTGGAGTAAGAAGAAAGTAGTTTTACGATGGCGTCACACACATAATATGAGAGCTTGTTCAATTATTCATTTTTCTTCCAGAAATAGTTAGTCCTCTTGTTAGTAATGGAGTCGCACCTTCATGGTGAGACAATTATACTGTGGCCGTAACCCGCGGCCCCATATTAACCGGCGACAATCCTCCGAACTTGCCACATGTCTCTCAGGAGAGAAATTTTGAATGTCTTGTGTTGTGTTATGGCATAGTCAAGGAAAAACCGCGCGGTTATGTGTGAACGCCCCTGTTGACTTACATTGTAGTTGAACCGCCGTGTTTGAAACCGCTAGTTTGAACAGAGCCTAAGGATCAGTGGAAGACAACCGTCGATGGAGTCTTGCGAGATGAACGCCGGGTAGAATCATCTCCCCTGTCACCTCTTTTGTAGTTCATCAACACTTTCATTTATATCAAGAGGTGCAGCCCCGATGTGCTGACATTCGGTCTCTGGAACGGGCAGTGATATCAAGAACATCTGTGATTCATAGTTCTTTATTTTATTTATTATTATTATTATTATTATTATTATTATTATTATTGCTGTTATTATTATTGTTATTATTTATTATTGTTATTACTTTTTTAACGTAATGCTGTGAGATTGTTATCTATCCATTCATTCATTCATTTATTTATTTAACTATCCCTTTATCTATTAATATATTTATTATTTTTAAGAGGTCTTGTTAACAATACTGTCTTAGCAAAAAGAAAACAGGTTCAAGTTTTTTGAGCTGTTTTAGTATAACTATGTAATTTCTATGATTTATAAAAATCTTACATAGCTTATTTCTCTTATTCAGATTTGTGGTTCGTTACTCTTCCCTTTCCATCTTATTAATATCTTTAATAAAATTAAATATGAACTATACGAAAATAGAATATTGTATATCAAGTGGACAGCTTAATGACCAGCGAGTAGGTTCATCATCAGACGTAAGTACATTAATTATTGCAGCGGATTACAACAGTAAAGAAGGAATGCCTACAGGGTACCTTTAGGTCGGCAAAGAGGTCAGATGTGGAAACAAATGAATACACGAGTGGATGGATGGATGACTAATAGATAAGTGGATGAATGGTGATTAGATGAATAGATGTATAGATGAAAATATAAATAAATGAAAAATGAATAAATGTGTAAATTAATTATCTATGTAAAAAAGGCTTTTTCCCCATTATAAATGAGGTAGCCAAATCAAAAGGCACGCACCCACTCCCATCCATTCCACACCCCTCCACCACCCTTTCCTCCCTCCCATCTTAGCTCCCCCTGGATCACGGGTCATCCCTGTATCCTGCCCACTGACCTGGGTCAGAAACAATAGAGCAAGACACGGTACATCCACAGTAGGCCGCTTCACTTAATTGGCGACCCCCCTCCTCCGCCTCCTCATGCAGAAAAAGAGAATTCGGGGAGAAATCCCTTCGGGCTGCGTCAAAATATCATTCATACATAACCACTCCCAACTCGAGTCCCCTACCCCGCCCACTCCTATCCTTGCGTCATAGTATCCTCTATTCACAGGTAGTCTTCACTCACCTCTATCTCCTGCCTTCTCCCTACCTTGCTCAACAGGCATTTCTCTCTTCCTGAAAACCCCTTCTATCCCATTCATCCATCTCATCTTCGGTCGTCCCATCAAGCTCACTTCATCCACTTCTGCCTTCCACACACAAATAAACAAATTAATAAAATAGATGAGTAGATATATGTGGAAATAGATGAACTGATAAATTGATGGATAAATTAATAAATGAATATATTACTAGATAGATGAACAATTGAACAAATGCGGAAGTGAACAAATGAGCAAATACACAAAAGAACAAATTATAAAATGATCAAACGAATAAATCAACAAAAATCAAATAAACACCCGGTAATAAAAATAAATAAACAAGATATATATAAATAGATAAACAAACGCGTAGGTAAATAAAGAAACAACTTAGTAAACAAATAGATCAATAAACAGCTGAGTAAACAAGGAAATAGATGAATAAATAAGTAGATAAATAAATCGATAAATATATAGATAGAATAAATAAGTAAGTAAAGGAAGAAAGAAAAACAAGAGAACAAGCTCAAACAGGCAAGGCAAACAATCAGGCAAACAAAATAAGCAATTAGCAGAAATAGCAGCGTATTTATCCAAGTGCTCGTTCAAATGACTCTTAACACTTTGCTGCATTCCATTCTCTCTGCGAGGTCTACATTGCATTCATTCGAATGATTAAAAGACATTACAGTATATATCTGTCTGTTTATTTGTCTATATATTCATCTAGATATCTATGTATCTATCTGTCAATTATATATCTATTATCTGTTATCTATCTATCATCTAGCTATCTACCATCTACTTATTTACCAAAGACATCTCATTTATAAGGGAGGTAGCTAGCCAAGACATACACCCACACCCATCTATTCATCTATATATCTATGTATCTATTTGTCAATTATATATATATTATCTGTTATCTATCTATCATCTAGCTATCTACCATCTACTTATCTACCAAAGGCATCTTCTCATTCATAAGGGAGGTAGCCACCCAAGACATACACCCACACCCATCTATTCATCTATATACCTATGTATCTATCTGTCAATTATATATCTATTATCTGTTATCTATCTATCTACCATCTAGCTATCTACCATCTACTTATCTACCAAAGGCATCTTCTCATTTATAAGGGAGGTAGCCAGCCAAGACATACACCCACACGCATCCATCCACCACCTATTTGTTTCTTTTCTATCTTAGCTCCTTGCGGATGAAGGATCATCCCTCTCTCCCGTCCACTGCCCGCGTCAGAAGCAGTGCAGCAAGACATAGCACATCCACAGCAGGGCCTCACCTTTTCAATTACATGACGACTCTTCTTCCTCACCTTGTGCAAAAATAGAGAAGACGAGGAGAAATCCCTTCGATCCGCGTCAATTTTTAGTTAATTCACAAACATTTTGCATTCACACCCTATCTATTGCCTTCTCCCTTCCCTGATCGACAAACATTCCCCTTTTACTCAAGGTCCTCTTCATCTCTCATCTCATTCATCCATCTCATTCTCGGTCTTCTCAACTTCATTCCATCCATATCTGCCTTCCACATTCTTTTTTGCCAGTCTTTCATTACTCATCTTCCCATGTGCCTTAACCATTCCAATATACTTTCATCCACCCTATCAGCTTATATTCCAGCCCTGCTCCTCCTCAACACCCCTTTTCTCACTCTATCCATCCTCGTAACGCACACTATACCTATCAAACACTTCATCCCAAAGTCATTTATTTTTTTTCGTCTCTGCTTCCCTTAAATTCCAAGACTATGTCCCATCATATATCCCTTTCATATATATATATATATATATATATACATATATATATATATGTGTGTGTGTGTCTATATATATATATGTGTATATATATGTATATATATATACATATATATATATATATATATATATATATATATATATATATATATATATTCATTTCATCCCCAAATACCCATTTCTCTGACATTCTTCATTCTCCCAAGATGTTT
>NC_134806.1:6253759-6256259 GCF_046742065.1 Oratosquilla oratoria | reverse complement strand
TTGCAGACATCGGTGTTGGAATGAATGTTGCTCACAAGGGCCTGGGTGGCTCTTTCTAGTTCATGGACGGCCTGCCAGCTGCTACAATGTGTGATTGCTCTCCTTGCGTACGCGGAGATTGTGGAGTGTTTGTGTCTGTCAGGACACTCACTCCTTCCATTGAGGCAAAGTCCTGGGTTAGTCGACTTACAATATACTTTTGTAATGAATCCTAGGGGTTGCTGGTTTACTGAAATGTCGAGGAAGGCAAGACGTCTGTCTGAACTATTTTCTATGGAGAGATCGAGTTCCAAGGCTTCCTGAAAACAATGGTGGTGGTGTCATCTTTAGTTAATACGAAGATGTCATTAGTATACCTGGCATACATTCGTAGCTTATGGTAATTGGAGAAGACGTCTCTCTTTATGCATCCCATAAAGAAATTGGCGAAGAGAACTTCGTAAGGGGCGAGCACATAGTAACGCCGTCTCTTTGCCGTCTGATGAAACAAAGAGGACCTACATCGTGGACAGTTCCAGGAGGGACTTGAAGGTAGCTTTTGGGATGTCAATATGTGGGGGGGTACCATAGCATCCTTGTACGTCGAGAGTCTCTACACTAACATCGATATTGACCGGACAATTCAGCTCATCATAGAAGAGATCTATCCCGATGGCGACCCCCCCAAAAATTGTACCGAACTTGGCACAATCAAGAGTTTTCTGTTGGTGATTCCAAACCTGTTTTCTTCGGCCGAGGATCCCCTCTCTTTTGTACCTTCCATTTTCTGTGATGTCATTCTGTCTTTCTGTCTTCCTGACTACATTTCTTCCTGTCTTTCTGACTCTGTCTTTTTTTTTCTATCTGTCTTTCTATCTTTCAGTTTTCCTCTTTCTGTCTTTTAGTCTTTCCCACCTTTCCTTCTCTCCGTCATTCCGTCTCTCCGTCAGCCCATCCTTTCCTTCTTTCTACCTTTCTGTCTGTCTTTCAATTTTTCCGTCTCTCCCTCTTTCTGTCTTTGTCTTTACTTCTCTCGGTCTCCCCGTCTCTCCGTCTTTCTGTCTCACCCCCCCCCCTTTGTAACTTTTCCCTCATCCCGTCACCCCGACTGTCTACTGCAGCACTGCCTCTGCTTCATCCGCTCCTCCTCCTCTATTATGAACCGAATCTTCGCACTTTTAGGAGATATTTTCGCTTGCAAATGATGTCTCCTCTTTTTCTCCCCGAGTTGGTCCATTCAGTCTTTGGCGCGACTGAGGCCTCTCCAACAAGAACCTTATGGAACTGGGCGCAGACTCGGGAGTACAAGTCACCAGAGTTGGGCGCGTTCCTCGGTGCGTTCCTACATGCGTTCCTCGGTGCGTTCCTACATGCGTTCCTCGGTGCGTTCCGCTTTAGTTTGGCACCGGTTAGCGCTCCCTAACTACTAAAGCAATATAGATGCCGGTATAGTCTGTGGCCTACGAAAATTTTCTTTCGTGTATGTGGCCTACCGGACTTTTATTTCGATATGAACCTGTCTCCTAAGCTTTAATAGTTCAGGAGCACTAACCGCAGCCAAACTAAAACGGAAAGCATCGTGGAACGGACCGAAGAATGCGCCCGGCTCTGCAAAATACTATACATGCAGACACGTACCCTATTCCACATTGTAACTTTTGAGATTCTGTCCGAGATAATACGACACAGGGAACAGTAAAAATACATATATAAATAAATAAATGAATAAATAGATAAAATAAGAAATAAAATAAATAAAGATAAATAAATAGCTAAAAACAAGATAGGCAAATAGATAAACAAAATAGATAGATGAATAAATAAGTAAATAGAAAAATACTGTTTTCATCCAAAAATTACTTTATTTTATATTCTTATAGAGTAACTACTACATGGTTGTGGGTAACGTATATAATGTATGTATATATTTCTGTATATATACTGTCTGTATCTCCTTTACTGTATTCCCTTGATGATGTCTTAAATAGACGAAAACATTCGGACTACGTACCTTATTTACCAGTGGTTTTTTCTGCAAATTATATTCACGTGTCATTTGTGAAATACTGCAAAAGTATGTATGTATATGTATATATATATATATGTATATATATATATATATATATGTACATATATATATATATATATATATATATATATATATGTATATATATATATGCAAGGTTGACCACGAAGAAAACCTATTAAAGCAGAGCATTTTCGTGTATCACATCTTATTATCATATTTGCGCTGAAGATGTGAATACCCGAGAGCACTCTGCTTTAATAGTTTTCCTTCGTGGTCAACCTTGCATTTTCAAGAACACACGCTTCCAGTGTTTTTCCTGCATATATATATATATATATATATATATATATATATATGTATATATATGTATATATATATATGTATTTATATATATGTGTGTGTGTGTGTGTGTGTGTGAGGGTGTGTGTGTGTGTGTGTGTGTGTGTGCGTGCGTGTGAAACAGTGGAGAGGAAACATACGACTTTTAGTCTG
>NC_134806.1:6246259-6248759 GCF_046742065.1 Oratosquilla oratoria | reverse complement strand
ACTGGGCTATTTTTCCACCAACCACCGATTAATCGGCGGTACCGCCAGCTTCCAGAAAAAAAATCCACCGTAAAATCACTCTGGCAAACCATTTTGTTTCCGAAAACAAAAACACAAAAAATCTCATTTGATATGCTGGAGGAAAATTATCTTCCTCCAGCATATCAGTCACCTTCCCGAGAGCTGGGGGCTGCAAATCAGCTCCAATAATCGGAGGAAAATTTGCCCAATGTGATACCGCGAGAGAGATGTCACCCCATGTCTCTCTCTGAGGAGAGTACACGCCTGAAGACATGTCATCATCATCATCATCATCATCTTTGAAGAGAACCAGGCAGTCAGTTGAAGGCGGATCGTGTTACTAATGAATGCCTGTGGGCGCTTAATCTCGTCTTAGGTCACACTCTCTGTCCCTGTCTCTCTCTCTCTCTCTCTCTCTCTCTCTCTCTCTCTCTCTCTCTCTCTCTCTCTCTCTCTCTCTCTCTCTCTCTCTCTTTCTTTTTCTGTGCGGTTGTGTGTGTGTGTGATTCACTATGGTCTTGGATCATGGGTTGGACTTGTGATCAGCTCATATGTAACCGATCTATGGGTAATGCTGTGACCTTACACGCACACACACACAATTCCCAGCCCACGAGAGTTGGAGTAACGACTCGCAGCATGTGTGTGTGTGTGTGTGTGTGTGTGTGTGTGTGTGTGTATGTACGTGTATATGTATGTGCGTGCGTGTGTACTCATTTCATTACATCTGCGTACACGTTTATATATTTGCACGCACTCGCGCACGCACGAAGGGAGGACACATGCGCACGGTGCGTCTTTCGGTTCTTTAGGCGCGCGGCGCCGAAGTGTCGATCGATGTTGAAGGCAGGAGCGTCGTGTGAGCCGGCACCTGCATTGAGAAAGAGAGAGAGAGAGAAAGAGAGAGAGAGAGAGAGAGAGAGAGAGAGAGAGAGAGAGAGAGAGAGAGAGAGAGAGAGAGAGAGAGAGAGAGAGAGAGAGAGAGAGAGAGCCACCACGTCAGACATGCACGGAAGCGGAAGAAGAAGCAACAGGTAATAAGAGGTTGCATCATCATCATCATCATCATCATCATCATCATCATCATCATCATCATCATCATCATCATCATCATCATCATCATCATCATCATCATCATCATCATCATCATCATCATTCATCATCATCATCTCGACTTCTCCCGGTGGGTACTGTCTCCCCGCAAAGTCCTTCCCCATGTTGTACTAATGTTACTCCAGTAAGTGGTCGTGGATGGACTGAAGGCTAAGCCCCCCGGTCACACTTTCAAGATTCTCGTCAAATGTTGCGAATTTGAAAAGCTGGGAGACGACTTCGCTGACAGTGTACTAGACTTCCCTGGGGACAGTTTAACGATTTGTCTAATATCCGAATAGGTTTAACTTCTCTTAGTTCGTCATTCAGCTTCTCAATATATGACGCAGAGCTGATTTCGAAAGATAATAAAAGATTGTAACACTCAAACGAACTCACTTGAGTCGCGTATTGCGGCCTTAGTGGTATTACAAATGACCACAGGTAGAGCTGAGGTTTTATCTGATCTTCGGGAATCTGAAGAACGAGTGGCACTTCTAGTTTGGGTCTTCCTGTAGTGCTCAGATTCGTCATTTGGAGTTGTAAAGCAAACAACGAAATCCGACCCACTCTTCTTTACGAAAAAAAAAATATGTATACATTGTTCAATGCATCCCATTGTTTCCAGAATAATGTTTACGAAAAGTAACGATGAGATCGAATTTAGACAAATGAGGCTGTGCTTGTATGATGATTGTATGATGTGGGCTGTAGTTCACCACCGCTTCTATCCTATGCACTACAAAGGCCCATCCTTGCCTCTCCATACGCATCCTGAAAATACCAGAACTCTGCAAATTTATATTTCTTTGTTGAGTGTTTGATATATCTCCAAATACAGTAGGTAGAACAAAAACAGCCTTTTGTAAGCAAGAATGTATTAATACAATAATATTGAAAGATGTCTTGTTGTATTTCTGACTTCGTGTATCATGTTTTAGTGTCCACCATTAGGTAAATAACTCAACCTAACCCAACCAAACATTTCCCATCCTATCATAATCTAACCTAATCAAACCCAAACCTAAGTCAACCTAACCTAATCTAGCCTAACCCATTCCAGCCCAACCTAACCCAACCTAACCCAACCTAACCCAACCCAACCCAACCCAACCCAACCTAACCCAACCCAACCTATCCCTACCCAACCTTCACTAACCCAACTTTGCCCAATCCAACCGTGCGCAGTCTAGCCCAACCCAGCTCAAACTAACCCAACCTACCCCAATCTAGCCTAACTTAGTCCAACATAGCCTAATATAGCCCAGCATAACCCAATCCAGCCCAACCTAACCCAACTAATCCATCCTTGTCCAACCTAGCCCAACCTTACCCAACTAAAGACCTCAGGAAACTTGAGGAAATTACAGTAATTGTGGCAATGTTG
>NC_134806.1:6233759-6243759 GCF_046742065.1 Oratosquilla oratoria | reverse complement strand
TATTTATTTACTTATTTGCTTGTTTATTTATTTTTACTTTATTTATTCTTTATTCTTTTATTTTCCTATTTATGTATTTATGTATTTATTTATGTATTTATTTATTCGTCATTTCTTTATTTTATCTTATTTCTTTATTCTTTTATTTTCCAATTTATTTATCTATTCATTCATTAATTCATTAATTTATTCATTATTTATTGATTTGTTTATATATTTTTTCTTTCACATCACCCTGTATCTCCCACTTTAGGAGTAGGGGATTCGCGGGACGGTTTACAGGCGTATTTAGAAGACTGGCGAAAGATTACTTAAACAATTAAATCTGCTGAGAGAGGAAATGAGTGTTATAGACGTGCGCGCCTTATCTCGTTTTTCTCGCGGACGCTCGGTCACGAAACAAACACGTCAGTCTGTACAAATGTGGAGCCTGACCTTCAAGTATGCCTCTCTAATACTGCATCTAGGATTGAGAAACTTGTTTGCAGAAAACAGGCATAGCCGTCACACTAAAGTTTGATACTGGTTGGTATTAAAGTAAATACATTTTCACCCCTGCATGTGTAGTTTCACTGTACATTGTATTTTATGTTAATGTTTAATGGATGTATCAACTCATTACAGTTTGGACCATTTGATATACATTGTGGTGCCATTGAATATTTAATTAGTCTTAATATGTTACCGTTTTCTTTTCTGTGTCAGGTTAATGGAGGTACGGGTCGATGGTCTGGTGACCCTTGGGGTGCGTAACGGGAAAGAGTTCGAGAACCCTTGGTATAGAGTGTCGACTCGAGACATTGAGGTTACTATAGAATCACGTGTCATGTAAAGAAACGTATATGTTCTATAAACACACTCGCGTGCACGCACACACACACACACACACACACACACACACACACACACACACACACACACACACACACACACACACACACACACATACAAGAAAGGGACGGATGGGCAGACTATACTTTCCTGGACTTACAAAAGGCGTTTGATAAAGTAACACACACACACACACACACACACACACACACACACACACACACACACACACACACACACACACACACACACACACACACACACACACACAAAATTAAGAAAACTCGAAACAACAGGAGGTGCACAAGGAACACTATTGAAATGAATGGAAGATTTCTTGCATGGAAAAAATGAATGGTGCAGAGATAAAAATTCTACTTGGGAAGAAATGATAGTGGAGTCCTACAGGGCTCAGTACTGGCTCCGACAATGTTTGCTATATATGTAAATGACATGGATGAAAGTGTAGAATGTTACATGAATTTATTTGCAGATGACTCAAAACTACTAAAGAAAGTAAGTACGGAAAGAAATTGTGAATCGCTACAGAGAGATCTAAACAAGGTCTGGGAACGGAATCAGAAGTGGACTTCAACATTAAGAAATGTAGTATAATGGAATTTGAAAAAAAAAAAAGAATATTAGGACAATATAAATAGGTACAAAGGAAGTAAAGAGAGTTGGTTCCGAAAAGGACATAGGAGTAATCATTACCAAAGACATCCCCAGACAAGCAGATAAACAAAATACTCGGAAAAAACTACAATTTGTTAAGATCAATAAAGGTGGCTTTTAATTACTTGGATGAGGAAATGGTAAAGATGATACTAGTCACATTGATAAGACCAAGATTGGAGTACGCTGCGGCACAATGGACACCCAGTACAAAAAAGAATATAAAGAAAATAGAAAGAATCCAAAGAGCAACGACAAAGGTGGCCCCAACACTTTCAAAACTGACATATGAGCGAAGATTGTCTAAACTGGAATGACCAATCCTGGAACAAAGAAGAGAAAGAGGTGATCTTTTGGCCATTTATAGAATCATGAAAGGCATGGAAATCATTGATAGAGAAGACTTATTGAATTGGGATAGAATAAAAATAAGGGGGACATGAAAAGAAACTCAAAAAGGACAGTTATAGAAAAGATCTGAAAAAAGCAGCTTTCCACACCATACATGAATTTAAGAACAAACTAGATGCTGCGAGATGCAAAGACAGAACACCACGAGCATAGCTCCCTTTCCTGTATAATACAACTAGGTAAATACAGCTAGGTAAATACAACTAGGTAAATACACACACATACACTCACACACACACACACACACACACACACACACACACACACACACACACACACACACACACACACACACACACACACACACACAAATAAAGAAATAAATACGAACACAAACACACACACAACTTAATCTTGCAACATTTATACAAAGTTCATACTGCTACAGGGTCGAGTCGTGTTTTCTTTTTTTCTTTTTCTTTTTCTTTGAGAGCACGAGTCTGGCAGAAGCGCGATAACGTCCCTAACTACGACAGAGATGGAGCAGCCGAGGGAGAGAGGGAGAGAGTTAGAAGTTTGTGTTGCGTTAAATCTTTTGTGTACAAATGAGCAACTTGCGAGACCCGAGGGGCTGGGGAGGGGAAGGGAGAGAAGAGAGAGGATGTCGTGTCACATTGGGTCCGGCTGGTTCAATACACTTTCCCGTTTCCTTGTGGTGGTGGTGGTTGTGGTGGTTGTGGTCGTGGTGGTTGTGGTCGTGGTGGTGGTGGTTGTCGTCTTTGTGGTGGAAGTGGTTTTCCTGTGCATGTTAATGGCCGTGGTTATGATTACACAATATGTTTGTGTAAAGACATAATACATCGGTTTGATAAGAGGTTCTATAATGTTTAAACCATTTAATAATTATACAGTTGAGGGGAGTTCACTATTATAATAATAAATGACGTAACATTGAAAGACCAGTAAATGATGGTGGCGTAACGGAGGTATGGGTGTTACGGTTGTGTAACGTAGCAATGTTGTGTTACGATGAGTGACGGGAGAGGGTGATAGGCGGTGTTACTTTGTACACGTAGCACCGGGCTCCTGTTTGCAGGGGCGAGAGAAGTGTGTATAGGCGCGCCGGAGTCCTGTAATTGACCTGCCACACTATAATGCAAATGACAACTTGGAGGACAACCTTTGGTGATGGTGGTGGTGATGGTGACAGTGGTGGTGGTGTTGATTGTGGTAATGGTGATGGTGGTGGTGATGATGGTGATGGTGACAGTGTTGGTGGTGTTGATGGTGGTGACAGTGGTGGGGGTGTTGATTGTGGTAATGGTGATGGTGGTGATGATGGTGATGGTAACAGTAGTGGTGGTGGTGATGGTGGTGCTGGTGATGATGGTGATGGTGACAGTGGTAGTGGTGTTGATGGTGGTAATGGTGATGGTGGTCGTCGTCGTGGTGATGATGGTGGTGACGAGGATTGTAGTGGTGGTGGATGTGGTAATGCTGATTGTGGTGGTGACGGTGATGGTGATGGTGGTGGGCGTGGCGAAAACGGTGGTAAAGGTGTTGGTGACCGTGACCGTGACGGTAACGGTAATGGTAACGGTGACGCGCTGTTACACCGTAGACGGTACTGAGGGCTGTAAAGAGAACCCCAAGACCTATAATAATTAAAGCAGGAATTCCCAATAGAAATTGCTCATTAGACAATCAGTGTCTTATGAGGCCATTACCTCTCCCCCATTACAGACCCAAACCCCCCTCCCCCTCCCCCTCCCCCCTCCCCGCTCCCCAAATAATGCAGCTAAACCTATTTGTTCGTTCGCCACATTAACCAACGCTCCTATTCCGGCCCTCCCCCTAATTTCCCTCCCTATCCACCACATCTGTATTCCTTCCTTTGGGACTTCACTCTCCCTTCCCTTTCCTCTTTCTCCCTCTTACCCTCTTACCCTCCTCCTCCCCTCCTCCTTTCCCTGCTCCTCTTTCTCATCTTCTCCCCTTTCCCCTCCTCCTTCCTCTTCCCTTCCCCCACTCCTCCCCTTCCCTTTCCCCCTCACCTTCATTTTCCTCTCCCTCCCCTTCTTCAATATTTCCTTCTCCCCCTCCTTTGCCCCCTCCCTTTTTTTGGTCCTCGCACCGCACTTTCCCCAACTCCCTCCTCCTTATCCCCCCTTTAGAGTTTCAGTTTCCTTCGCTTGTGGTGGTGAGGCAGTGAGTGGGTATGGAAACAGAACTGTCGGATAGGGTAGATCAAAGTGTACTTAGATGGTTTGGGCCCATGGAAAAATGGATGAGACAAGACTCTCTCTCTCTCTCTCAAAAAAGAGAGAGAGAGAGAGAGAGAGAGAGAGAGAGAGAGAGAGAGAGAGAGAGAGAGAGAGAGAGAGGGGGGGGGAGGAGAGAGAGAGAGAGAGAGAGAGAGAGAGAGAGAGAGAGAGAGAGAGAGAGAGAGAGAGAGAGAAAGAATATGGGAAGCAGAAGCGGACATAGTGAACTTGAGAGGAAAATCAAGAATGAGGTGGATGGATAAAGCGAAGCCTTGGATACATGAGGAATGTCTGTCGAGCAAGGAAGAAAGGATACAAAAGATAAAGAGTGAAGGAAAGGAGACTGTGAATGGATGAAATGATGACATTTCCCGAACGGATGATCTCATCCGCTCCAAAAATTATTCCAATGGATGAGAGGGGGAGAGGGGGGGGGCGCCATGAGATGAAGCGGTGGAGGTAAACCAGCTCCGGCTGTCGGACCATGCTGTCGAGGTGCTGTGCCTCACTTCATTGCCCTTGAGCTGATCGGTATAGTGGGAGACAAGGAGGGTGGGGAGGAGGAGGAGGAGGAGGAAGAGAAGGAAGAGGAGGAGTAAGAGGGGGAAGGGAAGCAAGAGTAGTAGGAAGGGAGGAGAAAGAGGTGGAAGAGGAGGAGGAAAAGGAGGTAGAAGAGGAGGAGGAAGAGGAGGAGGAGGGAAGAAAAGGTAAAAATAAGTAGAGAAAGAGGAGGAGGAGGAGGTAGAAGAGAAGGAAAAGGAGGAAGGAAGAAAAGGTAGAAATAAGTAGAGGAGGAGGAGGAGGGAAGAAGAGTTAGGAGTAAGTAGAGAAAGAGGAGGAGGAGGAGAAGGGAAGAAGAATTTGGTGTAAGTAGATAAAGAGGAGGTAAAAGAGGAGGAGGAGGGAAGAAGAGTTGGGAGTGAGTAGAGAAAGAGGAGGAGGAGGTAAGAAGAGTTAGGTGTAAGTAGATAAAGAGGAGGTAAAAGAAGAGGAGGAGAGAAGAAGAGTTAAGAGTAAGTAAAGGAAGACGAGGACAAAGGTGAAAAGGAAGAGGAGAAAGAGAAAGAGTAAGTAGAGGAATATGAAGAGGAAATGATAAAGAAGTGGGGAAAAGAGGAGGAAGAAGAAGAAAAAGAGGAGGAAAAGGAGGAGGAGAAGGAAAATTAGAAGAAATTAAAAGGAGTTAGAAAAGGAGGAAGAGAACGTGGCGGAATAGGAGGAAGAGGAGAAGGAGTCTGAGAAGAAGGAGCAAGAGGACAAGGAAGAAAAAGAGGAGAAGAAGCCTGAAGAGGAGCAAAAGGACAAGGAAGAAGAAGAGGAGGAACCTGAGGAGAAGGAACAAGAGGACAAGGAGGAAGAGGAGGAAGAGGAAGTGGTAAAGGAGTAAGAGGAGAAGGAGGAAGAAAAAGAAGAGGAAGAGGCGGAGGGATAGGAAGAGGAGGAGAGGAAAGAAGAGAATGGCGATGAAGAATAGAACGAGCAGAAGAGGACGAGGAGACTTGCCTACGAAGTGACGGAATAGGAGGCGAAGAAGAAAGAAGACAAAGAGGAGGAGGAGGAGGAAGAGGTAGATAAATAGCAAGAGGAGAAGGAGTAGGAAGTGGAAGAGGAGCATGAGGAGGAAGAATAGAAAAAGAAGAGGAAGAGGAGGCAAACGAAGGGGCGAAAGGGGAAGAGGAGAAGGAACAGGAAGAGGATCAGAAGAATGAATAAGAGTTGGAGGCGAAGTAAGAGGGGGAAGGAGGAAAAGAGGAGAAAGAAGAGGAATAAGCGGGAGAATGGGAAGAGGAGAATGAGGAGGAGGAGGAGCAGGAGGAGGAGGAGGGACAGGAGGAGGACCGTGAGGATGAATAGGAAGGAGTAACCTCGCCCGCTTTCTGCCGAGCCAGGCTCCCGGGTCTGAGGAACAATGCAGTGCCTTCGGCTTCCTGAAACCCGACGCTGAAGATAAAAAGAAAATCATTCCGATTTCCTAATGGGGTTCCAGATCCCTGCCGCGCGAACAAGCACCATGAGGCCTGCACAAAGCGTGCAGTATAATGTGTGTTCTATCAACAACGCTGAGCATCGAGGCATCCATGCGTTATTTCAATAACGGCGAGTATGGAGGGATTGTAGGCCATTTGACCTCCACAGAGCTGAGGCTGTGTGTATTCTGTTGTTGCGACAACAGCGTACGTGCAGCCTTTGCATGATGTTTCAACTTTAGTTAGCGTACAGGGTTTGTGTGTAGCATCGACAACAACGACCGTGGATGCTTTGGGTGTTGTTTCAGCAAGGTTGTAGAAGTTTCGTGTCTTGTTTTAAACTAAAGTGTCCGTATAGATTGTATGATGCTTCGTCTAAAGCGGTTTGTGCTGTTTCACCTGCTTCACGTGGAGATGCATTGAACAATGTTTCAGCCATTGTTTTGTGTTTTAGTTTCAGTATCTGGAGACACTCTGGTTGCTGTTTCATTACGGAAGAAGCATTACATGTTTCAATTACAGGGAAAGTAGAAGTAATACATGTTTATGTAAAATACAGTAACTGTTGTTTTATCACAGTAAGCGTAGAGATATTGTATACTGCCTCAATTACAGTAAGAGTATAATCATTTAATGTTATTTAGACAACATTAATTGCAGGAGATACGTATATTTTTTCAAGTATTGGGTGTAGAAGCACGATATTTGGTTAAACAATAGTAAGCATTGAGACATTGAATTTTGTTTCAGTTGCACTATGGTCATTGTGAGTTTCTCGACAGCAATGAGCTTTTGGTGTTTTGTCTGAATATTCTGTTTCAACTATTAAGACAGCCATTAAGACAGCAGGGTAATAATGGTAGTAATGAACTTAGATTGGACAATCTTAGGTTTACGAAGGAAATAGGCAAGGATTGGTTTAACAACAGAGTAATTAACGAATGGAATAGACTTAGTAATTATGTAGTCAGCCCTGAAACAATTGGTTGTTTCAAGAGATGAGATAACTTTCTGTAAGGGACATGGAACTGCCTAGTACAAGCCTTATGGTCTCTTGCAGTCTTCGTCATCCTTATGTTCTTATATTCTTACAGAAGACAGAGGTGGTCTTATATGGTGTTCCAACAAACGAGAGTAGAGACTTCTCGCGTGTCGTCTTTTAGTGATTTGATGAAATGATGGGATGAAAACAAAGGGAGGTGCGTGCACAGTGGCCAAATGGAGTAACTCCGAAACTTGGGCCAGAATATGAAACCTCGGATGGAGAGGTGAATAAATGCAAAATCATCACTTGATCTTTGTTTTATCGAATTTTGAAAGCTTAGTATTTTTTGATGAGTGCTTATAAGGTGTAATTAGTACATAATTCACATTCCTTTGTGTGTACAACTTATTGTAACTCATTTCCTAATGTACATGTACAGTTTAACTGTCATAAGCAACATGGAAAGAAAATATGCGTTGGTGGATTAATCGGAATCGTGCTGATACTGTATTGATTTAGTTATGGGTTCGAGTCTCATTCGAGTCTCCGATTTCCAATAGTGACTGTTACCTAACCGAACAGTTCCTAAAGCGCATGGAACAAAGGTGACGGCTTCGGCCGCAGCTACTCAGCGCCTCCTGGCGTAGGTTCCTTACCTTCCTCTTCTCTTCATGGAAGGATGATTGATGTATCATTAAGGATTTTTTTAAGGATTTCGAACCTGTGAATAGGAAAATGAAGATCTTTTGTTTGAAGTAATGCCCAGCATCAGGCGTTTATGCTCTAGTTGTTCTTATTCTGCAGTTTAGGCTTCAGAGTTGCGATTTTCTTTTCTTTTCTTTATTTATTTATTTATTTTACTCTACGAGCAACAGGCTGCGCCAGACCCCGCTACGTGGGGGCTCGGGCCTTTGGGAGAGCGAAGCGAGCTCGCAGAGAATCAGTCATCCCCGTTGCCGTGACGTCACTGCTCTCGGCCAATCAGTCGTTTCCGTTGCCGTGACGTCACCAATCTGTCAGCCAATCAGGAGCCGGAAGGGACGTGTCCACTTGGGGGATTTCCGGTTTCTGGTCCGATTTAGACAGGAGTTTTCTTTTTTTATTAGTATATAGATATGGAGGACATACACTATCAGGTGATACATGTATATAATATAACAGGACTAAGGCAATCCTATGACAACAAGCGTTACACGAAATGTATTAGTTTGTTGGATACAACTCTGCACTTGAGGGCGTCATAGTCTGGTAGCAAAGCCGAGGTTCGAATCCCGATGTCAGGGACGTGAGTTTGTTTTATTTATCACATATCTCAAATTAGATGTTCTTATATGTTTAGTCGGTGAAAATGGATTTTATTGATTTAATTCTATTACATTTTGTTATTTCGTTGTTTATTCATCTTATGTATTTACTTCTTTATTCATTCATTTAATTATATATTTATATATTTATTCACCTATCTATCTAATTACATATTTCTATAGCGTGACCTAACATCCTTGCATCAGTTTGAAAGAAATCAGAATAATTTTGACGATCAATCCAAACTTAGCAACTTCTACATGTTTGATTTGAAGTCAGTGAAGGTCGTAAGTATGTGAAGATTTTTATCAACTTTTATGGCTCTCCAGGAAAGTGGATGAATGGACAACCTCACTGAGGTATAAGAAGAGGAATAGGAGAGGAAGAAGAGGTGGACGAAGGGGCGGAAGAGTTAGAAGAGGATTGGGAGGAGAAGGAGGAGGAGGAGGAGGAGGAGAGGAACACTGCAATGCAATGGTTGACCGTATTCTTGTACAAAATTCCAATTTCCCTGATGGACCCTAGATCGAGTCCCCAAGGTTGGCTGGACCCTCGTGGACTTCAGAGCAAGGTTGAGGACTTGCTTAGGGTTCCACAGACGGCTCGACGGTGCAGTGATACCGTTCTTGAAAAAAAATCAGCAATCCGAGTTCGAGTCCCACCCAGGGATGAAAATATCAGCATTGCTAAGCCGCGAGTTCACCTCTGATGGGTGAGTTGTGCGTGTATGTGTGTGTGTGTGTATGTATTCACCTTGGTCTTTGGATCACGTGTTGGACTCGTGATCGACAGCTATTTTTCGCCCGGAAGAGAGCTCAGAGCTCGTATGACCGATCTATGGGTAATGCTATGACCTTACACACACACACACACACACACACACACACACACACACACACACACACACACACACACACACACACACACACACAACTCCCCGCCCACGAGAATCGGAGTAACGACCCGAAGCGCAGCGATACCGAAATAATTTAGCCCCTGGGCAGGATTCGAACCAGGTACTGCCGCACCTCCGTGTGTGTGTGTGTGTGTGTGTGTGTGTGTGTGTGTGTGTGTGTGTGTGTGTGTGTGTATGTGCGTGTATGTATAAGGTTATAGCATTACCCATAGGTTGGACCATATATACTTATAAACTTTAATTTCTCACCCTGGACGGTTAATAGCTATCGATCACGAGTCCAGCACGTGATCCATAACCATGAAGGAAAATCGCGAAACATATATGACTTTTGAGCACTGAGGAAGGGTTGACTGTGGTCTGATAAAAGTGTATAAATTTGTGCTTGTTTGCTTTAAAACTCAGAGGACTGCCAAGGATTTCCGTAAATTGCACGGAACCGTGGAGATATGTATATATGGTCCTTCGTGGGATGCGCTTACATGCCTTGACACGTGAGAGGGTAAAGGTCAAAAGGTCAAGGTCCACGTCGAGATTAGGATAAATAAGTGGGCAGAAGTAAAGGCAAGGGTTAAAGGTAGGAAATAGGCATACTGTAGGTATAGGTATAAGTGTAGTTGTAATTATAGATTAGGTAGGTAAAAGTAAAGGTAAGGATTAAAGATAGGGAACAGGCATACTGTAGGTGTAGGTGTATGCATAGGTA
>NC_134806.1:6206259-6228759 GCF_046742065.1 Oratosquilla oratoria | reverse complement strand
AATCATCATCATCATTGCCATCATCATTGCCGTCATCATCATCATCATCATCATCATCATCATCATCACATCATCGCCATCACCATGATCATCATCATCATCATCATCATCATCACCATCATGAACATCATCATCATCATCATCATCATCATCATCATCATCATCATCACATCATCGCCATCATCATGATCATGATCATCGCCATTATCACCATTACCATCACCATCATATCTGATCGTCCAAGAAAAAAAAATAATAATAAATAAATCCAGGCACCCACATGGAGAGCCCTTCGGAGGTTCACCCCGCGCCTGGCTCGACGTGTTCATGACTCGTTTGCAACATCCTGGTGGTTTTTATTAGTGCAGATTGCAAGCAAACACCAACAATAAGCACCATGTATGGCCGCCATAGACATGTAGTTTGGGATTCTCCCTCCCACGGCCCCATCCACCACCGAACCCAACAAAGGGAGACTAATTTTGGGTATCTTTAACCCAGTAGTCCCCGGGGTTCGTGGGAGAGTATACACATTCGTAACCTAGACACTGAGGAGAAACAGCGATAGACTGTGCGGTGTCGACCCAGGCGGTAGCTAAGTGACTCAGGGTGTGCCTTACTCAGGCCTGCCTCTTTCCCCCTCGCAGCCAGGAGGACGTGTTGCTTGCCCCAGGGGATGCCTCAACGCAACCACAGCATTGGTGTATCACTCGGCCTCCAGGATTCCCGTCTGTAGGCGCTGCAGGAATGCTACGCACGCCAAACACTTGGATTTATGGTCCATAACAAGATTGGATGGCCAATGACTCAGAAAGTTTTTTTTTTTTTTTTTTTTTTTTTTTTTTTTTTTTTTTTTTTTTTTTTTTTGAGATGCACAGCACACCCCACCTAACTGACGGGCGACCAGTACGGCAAGTAGTACTGGTTTACACGGTACCAGTAGCTCAACTGTACCTCGGGAGGCAGTGACGCTAAAAAAAAAAAAAAAAGTGGCACGTGATATTTGGAAATGTGCAATATACACGTTTCGTTATAGAACGTATAAATCTGTATGCTCTGGTTTCCTCATGATTAAAGTTATTTTTTTTAACAAAACTGCATTCATACAACAGCATGGGCCAGATTTAAAAAAAAAAAAAAGAAAAAAAAGAAAAAAAAAAAAATTCAAAGACCTTTCATTTTCTTTCGTTTCTCTTCCCCCTTCTACCCAAAGTCTCCTTTCCATATCCTCGTACTGCATCTTTAATTCCTTCTGTAATTTGATTACCCCGTTCTCTTTCTTTCATTCACTCTTCTTCATTTCTCTTATTCCTCTTCCTACTGTCCCTCTCCTTACTTCCCTCTTCCTCCTCCATCCTTCTCCTCTTTCTTCGCCTTATGTTCCTCCTCTCCCCTCATTCTTCTTATTCCTCTTCCTTATTTTCCTCCTCCACTTCCTTCTTCCCCTCCAAATCCCACTCTTCCTCCTCCTCCTCCTCTTCCTTTGTCTTCTGTTTTCTCCTCTTCCTTCCTTGATTTATATTATCTTCGTCTTTTTTGTTCTTGGATCTCCTTCTCCTCTTTCTCCTCCCCTGATCGTCTTCTTCTTCCTCGTCCTCTTCCTCCTCTCCTATTCTTTATACTCCGCCTTCCCCTTCACCACATACTCCTCCTCTTCTTTTTCTCCTCTTCCTTTTCCTCTTCCTCCCCCTCTTCCTCCTTCTCTTATTCCTCCTCTTCTTCTTCCACTTCCTCTTCCTCTTCCTCCTCCCTATTCTTCAACCTCCATCCATCTTTTCCTCCCGTTCTTCCTATTCCTTCTCCTCGTGTCCTTTTTCTTCCTTCTCCTCCTCTTCTCCTCTACCCTGTCCACAGCTTCCCCCTCTCCTCTCCATTTGCGTTCCCCTCTGGCACTTGATCCTGCACAACAAACACGAGAAGAGTTTTCTGAAGCCACTCTTGAATGTGAAAACACACTCAAACCTTGAATACTCTCACAATAGGCAGGCATCAGTCACGCCAAGTAACTCTCGTGTAAGCACTGCAAATGCTCGTTTCACACGTATCGTCTTTTCGCAATGCGCCGTCCACGACACGTCCTCGTGCTCTCAAGTAACCGTCGGTGTTTATGGACGTTTTCATATGTCGTTATGGTTGAGATGTGTGAAAGCGTCCATAGACATCCATGGTTATTTGAGACCACGACGTTGTGTCGTGGACCTCGCACGGCGAAAAGTCGATACGTGTCAAACGAACCTTAAATAATACCCATGTTGTTAATAGTTTTAGTATTGAATACTATCACGTTTCCTGTGCTTTCAGTATCTATGTGGTCCTTCATGTGAGTTGTACATATTTACAATATTTACAATATTTTCAATATTTACAATATTTTCAATATTTACAATATTTTCAATATTTTTATCAACAAAAGACCTTTCCTGTATTTGAAATAATTGAGGGACCCCCATGTAAGCATAACTAAGACTTGATATTGACAATAATTACAATATTGACAAGTAGACCTCATTTGTAATTTTTATATCAACCAAAGATTCTATGGATTTCTCTAGGTTTTCTAATATCAACCTATCACAGTTATTATTAGAATTGATTGAAATATTTATTGATACCTCAAACGTTTCACTGACACTAAAAGAAGTAGATCTGTAAAACATTGATCATGGAAACATGTAATACAAAAAGTAATGTGAAATACGCGTGCATACACACACACACACACACATACACACACACACACAAACAAACAAACATACACTTACACAAATACACAATACTTACACCGACCAGCCTGAAATATATTCATTTACGACAAACAAAGGCATGTTTACCAACGTTGGGGGAGTACCATCTGTTGCAATGGGTAACGACCACACAATTGTGGCCTCCAATCTAAAACTGAAAAAAATAATTAAACTAAACCAACCAGAAAGTATAAATAAGAAAACTTAGAGCGTAGAGAATATGTGAAAGAGCTACAAGCAAAAAATAGTAGATTACCAGATGATTGTACTGGAAATTTAGAGGAAGTATAGGTACGTTCTGTAAGATCGATGTCAGTAGATGCTAGCGAGGTGCTGGAAGAAAGTTAGCACAGGACAAAGAGTAACCTTAGTTTACATAGTAAGTTAGAGGGGATGCCTAAAAAAAAAAAAAAAAAAAAAAATATATATATATATATATATCAGGCAGTGAACTAAACTCAGGGGCGCAAAGAATAAGATGTTCAAAAAATTGGGAGCAAAAATCAGATGAAGATAAAGAGAGATGCCAAGCATAAGATAAGAAAAATGTTGGGTTAAAAACTTGAAGACGATGTCTATGGTACCAAGGAGTTTTTGTATAGGATAAAAAAATACAGAAAAGGAAGAGCATGTATACAATCTACAATCAGAGATAAAATTCAAATTGATTTTCTTGTGAAAACCCGAAGAAACGACAACAAAGGGAAACTCTACCAAATGAAACCCAAGTCCAACTGACATAAAGTAATAATCAAAATGACGTTTGGGCCTTTTCTCATCCTTTCCCAGTGTCCACCCCCCCCCCATTCTCCTCCTCCTCCTCCTCCTCCTCCTCTTCCTTCCCCCCCTTTTCTCTCCCCGTTCCCTCCTTTCCTCTTATTTATTCTCAAGCATTTGTATCTCAACTTGTACTTGAAAAAGCTGTAATAAGCGAAACGTCGTACAAATACAGGCTCCGTCCTCATATGGTGTTTATCTCGTCAATGATCAATATTGCATACAAGACATAATTGAGGAAAAGATAAACTCCATAAAGAAAACAGAAAACTGTCAAAACATCAAGATATATCGAGATTCCTGAAAAATTGGCAAATTCTTCAACATCAATGGGATCAAAACTTTGTAATGTTGTTTGGAAAACAGTGGAAAATGTTATCAGATTGGCAAAAAGCGGCTACGTACCCGATTTACAAGAAAGGAGACATGAATCTCTGTGGAAGTTATATGGCAGGGATTTTCAACCGCTGGGGGTAACCCCAAACCCCACCCCCTTGGTGTCGTGGAGCATCGGCGACGGTGGGGGGGGGGGGTAATTAGCGAAGCCTTACTTGAAGCGGCTTGCAAGAATAATGTAATTAATTATTGTGTTGAGATTGTTTTTCTATTTGCTTTCATACTGTTCTCACTTTTGATTTAGTGTGGAAAATTATATGAATTTGGTAAATTATTATTATTATTATTATTATTATTATTATTATTTTATTATTATTATTATTATTATTATTACTATTATTATTTTTTATTATTATTGTCATTATTATTGTCATTATCATTATTATTATTATTATTATTATTATTATTATTATTATTTTTGTTGTTGTTGTTGTTGTTTTGTTATTATTATTATTATTATCATTATCATTATCATTATCATTATCATTATCATTATCATTATCATTATCATTATCATTATCATTATCATTATCATTATCATTATCATTATCATTATCATTATCATTATCATTATCATTATCATTATCATCATTATCATTATCATTATCATTATCATTATCATTATCATTATCATCATCATTATCATTATTACCATTATTACCATGATTACAATGATTACCATTATTACCATTATTAGCATTAATAGTATTATTACCATCATTATTATTACCATCATCATTATCATTATCATCATCACCATCATTATCACCATCATTATCACCATCATTATTATCACCATCATTATCATCACCACCATTATCATCACCACCATTATCATCACCATCATTATCATCACCATCATTATCATCACCATCATTATCATCACCATCATTATCATCACCATCATTATCATCACCATCATTATCATCACCATCATTATCATCACCATCATTATCATCACCATCATTATCATCACCATCATTATCATCACCATCATTATCATCACCATCATTATCATCACCATCATTATCATCACCATCATTATCATCACCATCATTATCATCACCATCATTATCATCACCATCATTATCATCACCATCATTATCATCACCATCATTATCATCACCATCATTATCATCACCATCATTATCATCACCATCATTATCATCACCATCATTATCATCACCATCATTATCATCACCATCATTATCATCACCATCATTATCATCACCATCATTATCATCACCATCATTATCATCACCATCATTATCATCACCATCATTATCATCACCATCATTATCATCACCATCATTATCATCACCATCATTATCATCACCATCATTATCATCACCATCATTATCATCACCATCATTATCATCACCATCATTATCATCACCATCATTATCATCACCATCATTATCATCACCATCATTATCATCACCATCATTATCATCACCATCATTATCATCACCATCATTATCATCACCATCATTATCATCACCATCATTATCATCACCATCATTATCATCACCATCATTATCATCACCATCATTATCATCACCATCATTATCATCACCATCATTATCATCACCATCATTATCATCACCATCATTATCATCACCATCATTATCATCACCATCATTATCATCACCATCATTATCATCACCATCATTATCATCACCATCATTATCATCACCATCATTATCATCACCATCATTATCATCACCATCATTATCATCACCATCATTATCATCATCATCATTATCATCACCATTATTATTATTATTATTATTATTACTATTATTATTATTATTGTTATTGTTATTATTATTATTATCATCATTATCATTATCATTATCATTATCATGATTATTATTATTATTATTATTATTTTCTCTTCTTTTTTTCTTTGGATCTCCTCCTTCTCCCCCTCCCCCTACTCTTCTTCTTTTTCCTCGTCCTCTTCATCATCTTCATCATCCCTTCCCCTTCTTTTTTCTCCTCTTCCCCTTCCATTTCCTCTTAAATCGGTTACCCCACTATATCATAGAATAATAATTATTATTGCAACTACATGTTTATATTTGTTTACAGAAAAATATGTTAAACAAATGGTCACAAGTTCAAGCATACGCTGGGAATCACTACATCATTTCACACGAGTAAAATTTGCAAAGGCAGTGCAATGTAGTGCGGTTCGAAATTTAAAGATTACAAAGGATTACAAAGGAGGAGCATGCCGACAGGAAACCGTTTGGTCCATAACTAGGTCGGATGCGAAAAAATATATATAACAATGATAAACAGATAAATAAATAAATAAATAAAAATTATATTATAAATAATAATGAATAAGACAGATAAATAAATAAATGCGTAGGTATAGCTAAATAATAAACAAACATTTATATAAACACCTAAGCAATATTCTGTTATGCCTGCTAATTGTTTAGGTCATTTGTTTATTAGCAACTTCGTTTAACTCTCTATTCTAAACATCCGACCTAGTTATGGAACAAAAGGTCTTCCTTTGTAAACCTTTGATAATTAAGTGGTAATATGGATTCAGATTAGGACGTGGAACAAACAACTTAGTGTTTACTATCAAACTGGTAAAAAAAGAAAAGAAACACACACACACACAGCCAAGGAGTATAACCGTAGTTATACTTGCTTCATAGACTTCGAAAAAGCATTCAACAGGATTGCTCGGGACAGATTGTGGAAAGTGCTGGACATTAACCGATATAAGTGCCAAGAAAACTGGCCCAAGTCATAAGGTGTTTATGTTTAATTTGCATGTGCAGGTTTAAGAAAAGAAAGGTCGAGGAAGAATTGTTTGAACTATAGACAAGAGTGAGACAAAGTGGTATCCTTTCAGCTTTGCTCTAAATCATTTATATTGATATTTTTGTATAAGTGTTATCACACTGGGCTTCCACGGGTTTCACCAACACCGACAGTTGAGAATTCGAGCGAAAACGTCTTCGGTTACAACATTTTATTTTTCAAATCTCCAAATATCAAATTATTTTTCTGTCATATGCTGAATGATGAACGGTTGTAAACCCATACGAATTTTAGACATACTGTTGGAATGTTCTTAGAGAAGTCTAGATTTCTGTAAGCAAAGTCATATTCTAGGTATTCAAATGGAGGTTGGAGGGAGGGTATAGGAGGAAAAATAGCTCAGAGTGATAACTCTTTTTGAGAAGTATGATGAGATAAGGACACCCTTTCAGCTTATGCAGATGACGTGGCATTTGTAATGAACATACATACATACATACATATACCAAGGCTTTTTCCCCCTTACTAGGGAGGTAGCCAAAAAGGAAAAGGCATAAAATCATTCCCACCCATTCCATGAACATATTGGAAAAATTAAACAAACCAATGAAAACAAACAGAATAAAGATTAACACTAAGAAAACTGACAGTTGAATACTGAGTCAATCAAGAGATACTGTGCACTTGGTCGTAACATTTACTAGTAATAACAATAGAAACTCAAAATAAAGAACAGAATCACCATTTACAACACAAACCTTCATCCGATACATCCATCATTTAAGACAGAAATATACCAACAAGATGTAAGATAACAATATTAAACAACATCCTCAAACTAATATTATCATATAATTTTTTTTCCCTAAACCTCTAAAACCAAGCCACAAATGCAAGTTGCAGATATAAGAACTTTAGGAACAAGCGAATGGGGAATACACAGATCAGAGATGGCCTCAATGTGCAATCTCTTTTTGGACACTGGGGAGGGGTTGCGAAATGCCCCTAGATAGTATGGACACGTAAAGAGAAGGTAAGTCTGATTTGGACACCACAAGGACAAGACCTTGTCGGTTGATCCAGTAAGAGGTACGCAACACGAGAAAGTGTAGAAAGATACGAACACACTCTCCGAAGCCGCCGTTGCGGTTTGTTGTTGGCTCTAGCAGTCTCCTTTAGGAGTCATTAGACTCGAAAGGTGATCAAGATATTTTAACCAGGGGGAGATGGTGTTCGTCGTAACACCAAGGTCTGACTGTCGTCAGGTGATTTGATTAAGTCAGTTGTAATTGCGCATCGTCTGGACTTATCCGACGCTGTCGCAGTGTGACATCGGCATTAGACACACACACACACACACACACACACACACACACACACACACACACACACACACACACACACACACACACACACACACACACACACACACACACACACACACACACACACACACACACACACACACACACACACACACACAACGATAAGGACACCAGTTGACAATATTCTAGCCTAACAGGCGTATTGTATGGAGGTACAGTATATTTATCACTGGCAATAGTAACCTCTTCGGTTACTGACAATAAATATTGGTTATATTAGATGCTCCTGAGCTTCTCTCTCTTGTCTTAATAATTTTTGCTCTTAAAGTCGTCAGTTCTTCCGGACACTGTTGTAGTCCTCAGTTATCTACCTACCAACGTCTCCTCACACAGTTTCAGTTTATCTTTCAATTAACTTTTCAATTTCTTCTTCTTCACCATTAATATATTTCTCAAGGTTCTTCATCTTTTCCTTTTCTCCATTTCTTGTCCTCTCGACTTCCCCTCTTTGTTATCTTTCATATCTCGTCTCCCACGAATTGAATATCGCCAGTCTTCTTTCTCCTCACATCAGAAACCTTCCATATTTATCTCTCGTTCTGTTTGACTTTTACCTTTCCTTCCCTTTCTCCTTTCTTTCTTAGATTTATGTCTGTCTTCTTCCGTTATTTTCTTTATTAGGTCTCATCCTTTTTATCCTTCTGCTTTCTCAATGTTTCCTTTCTTCTTTTGATTTGTTTAGTAATCCCGTCCTTTGGGTGACCTTTACGTATGTGCAGTGGCAGTTGTCGACGAGTCTATCAAAGGAAAACACCAAATGTAAGCGCGGGGCCTTTATTAGTACGACGTTTCGCTTGTTATGATAATGATAATCATAATCATAATCATAATAATTATAATAATCATATTCATAATCATAATCATAATGATCATAATAATCATAATCATGATCATAATAATCATAATCATGATCATAATAATCATAACCATAATCATAATAATCATAATCATAATCATAATAATCATAATCATGATCATAATAATCATAACCATAATCATAATCATAATCATAATAATCATAATAATCATTATCATAATAATCATAACCACAATCATAATCATAATCATAATCATAATAATCAAAATAATAATCATCATAACAATAATCATAACAATAATCATAACCATAATCATAACCATAATCATAACCATAATTATAATAATAATATTAACAATAATAGATAATAATGAAAATTATATTTTGCATTGAATCAAAATACATGAAATGATAATGAAAAGAACACATAGTTCGATAAAGCTTAACAAGTGTAACGTCGTACTGATAAAGGATTCCTCACTTGATGTTTATTTTGATATGACCTTTACATCCTTCTGCTTCTTCCTATGATACTCTTCTTCTTTTAGTTTCTTTAGTATCTTGTGTCTCTCTGCTCGTTTTTGTGTGATCTTTACTCGTATATCCTCATGCTTCCCCCTATCTTTATGTTTCTCTCCTTCATTTAATATTCCGCGATTTGGAACCATCCGCTCACTTTTGCGTGTCATTTACAACCTTCTGTTTCATTTTGTTTTCATGTTTTTCGTATTCTTTCAGTTTCTTTAGTATTCCGGGGATATTGAGTCTAGGCCATTGCTTGTGCATGAACTTCACATCACTTCTACCGTGATTTGAGTCCACCAATCCACCAGTGCATGACTTTAACATCCTTCTGCTTCTTCCTATTCTTAGATTTCTCTTCTTCTTTTAGTTCATTGAGTATTCCCGTGATTTGGAACCATTGGATTGCCTGTGCGTGACCTTCTGGCGACCACAAGAGGGAAGGTGACCGTCCAACAACTTGTTGGCTTCTTATCGAGCATCTGCATCTGGCGTTGGCTCCAGAACAGCGCCATTTATAAGCAAATTCAACCGTACCTACACGTTTACTCGCGCACGAAAACACGCGTGTTTGTTTGTTTGTTTGTTGGTGTCAATGTCAATGGCTTAATTTTTTTACTGCTGTTGTGTTGTCATAATTCTTTTTGTTTAAATAAAAATAACTTGATACAAAGGAATTTATGTATATTTTGACTATATTCGATACTTAACAAAAACGACAAAAGATTTTCGTAAGTCTGTACAGTATGGATAAAGTTGAAATGGTGATATTCTGTTTGTCGCCAGGTGATTTTATTCAGCCGAGACAGTGGATAGGTAAACGAGGCTTAAACTCCACAAGTGAAATAACATTGAGAAAAAAAAAAAAAAATTTTTTACCCACATCAGAATTGTAGTCAAAGAAAAAAAGAAAACGATACGTACCTGTCGCTCTTGTAGCAATACAATCTTGTTTAAAAAATAACTTTTACAATAAAACAACTATAGAATATAGGAACAGGTTCTTACAAATGTAATATAGAATTACCTAACTTCTATATGTGGTATTCATAATAACTAATTTCATTCAAGTCTGACTGGAACAGAATTACTCCAACATCAACTCTGGGAGCTGACGTCGTTCTGGCGAGGTCAATTTGAAGTCAATTCCATCCACTTAGAGTCTTAAGCACTTCTCCTAGTTTCAATTACTCTCTCACCGTGCCCCTTCCCACTCTTCTCCTGGGGGAGGGAGAGGGGGAAGGGAAGGGGGAAGGGAAGGGGGGAATTTTTAACCCATATTATTATTTTAAGAATCTTGGGTCCTTTTCCAATGGTTGCCATGACTACTACTGCTTTGGCTGTCATAGTTTCGTCTTGTGTTTAATAGAAGTTTTACGAATTTTTTGCTTAGAATATGTACTGTTTATATCTATATGACGATGCTATTCTTTCAGTTACTTTGATCAAATATATATTTGTTTACTTTGACACGGCAACCGTATTCTCTCTCTCTCTCTCTCTCTCTCTCTCTCTCTCTCTCTCTCTCTCTCTCTCTCTCTCTCTCTCTCTCTCTCTCTCTCTCTCTCTCTCTCTCTCTCTCTCTCTCTCTCTCTCTCTCTCTCTCTCTCTCTCTCTCTCTCTCTCTCTCTCTCTCTCCCTCTCTCTCTCTCTCTCCCTCTCTCTCTCTCTCTTCACCTTTTTTTTTGCTTGAGACTTCAACAAAGAAGAAGGAAAAAAAAATACTGTGAAAACTCTTTCCTATAGTGAGTATTGATATCTAGTTCATATTTGTGTGTGTGTGTTTGTGTATGTGTGTGGTTTGTATGTGTATAAGTGTGTGTGTGTATGTGTGCGTGTTTTGTGTGCATAGGTGCGTCCGCCCGTGTGAGTGTGTGTGTGTGTGTGTATGTGTGTGTGTGTGTGTGTGTGTGTGTGTGTGTGTGTGTGTGTGTGTGTGTGATGAAATAAAAGACCTACGAAGTTGCCATGTGTCAGGACATAATAACAGATGCGATGCGGAGATGGATTAAGGCAGGTCACTAAAGGTACTGGTGGTCGTTTCCCACTAGGTCCGAAGGCCAAACCCCCGATAGAGCATGGACGGGCGAAGCCCGGGGCTTATACACAGAAAAAATATTTAATAGAACAAAATATATACGATATGGGGAGAAATGTCAACGAAGAACAGATATTGTTGGAAGATGAAGGACAAGAGTGATTCAGGAGGAACGTAGAGGGAGCTAGGAATTAGGAGGAGATAGAGGAGGAGGAGGAAGAGGAGGAGGAGGCGTGAAGATGTAATACGAACGAGCAAATAATGAAAAAATATGTAAAGGAAATAAGAGAAGGAGAGTAATTCGAAAATCGTTCAGCAAATGTTTCAATTTTTTTTCATTTCCGATTTTTAGTCAACGGAAAAAAAGAGAGAGATAGACCACAATGCATGTATTCCCATTTTTATGTGGACAGGAATATTTACTGCTCCTATTTTAGGAGAGAAATGATAAAATGGTGAAATATGATTTTGGATCAAACTCGTGAGGACTAAAGAGAAAAATTTGATGTACACACACATACACACACACACACACACACACACACACACACACACACACACACACACACACACACACACACACACACACACACACACACACACACACACACACACACACACACATACAGTTTTCCACACAGAGCGGTGGATGCCTGGAACAAACTGGACGAAACAATAGTGTGTGCAAAAAACTCTACACGAATTTAAGAGCAAACTAGACACTGTGAGATACAAAAACGGGACATCACGAGCATAGCTCCTCTTCCCGTGAGATACAACTATGTAAACACACGCGCGCGTGCACACACACACACACACACACACACACACACACACACACACACACACACACACACACACACACACACACACTCATATACACACAATCACACCCACCCACCCACCTCCACACACACAGGCACACACGTACAAATACACATGCAAAAAACACACGCACACAGATACACACACACACACACACACACACACACACACACACACACACACACACACACACACACACACACACACACACACACACACACACACACACACACACACACACACAAAGGGAGATTAAATAGAGTGTAGCTACTAGAAAAGGTTCACAATTATATCACCACCCAGCCGCGAGCCAGCCAGTTACTATATTTACAGCCGGCCGGAAGCTAAACGGGTTGGACAATACCAGAACTGAGACGGAAACTTCCGGAGTGGTCAAGTGGTGCCGTGGAAATTGAGGTTATTATGGTGTTGTGAAGACGAGGAGGAAGAGGTAAAGGAGGAGGAGGAGGGGGAGGAGGAGGAGGAGGAGGAGGAGGAGGAGGAGGAGTAATAAAAGACGGAAACGTGGCAAAGGCTTCGGCCATCTTGACCTGCATACCCTTAAATAATGAAAAGCAAGGGAGAGGGAAGTGTGTGTGTGGGCCGTGGCCGGGTGTGTTTGTGTGTGTGTGTTAAGGGTTGAGGGTGATAAGGGTGAGTGGTATAAGAAAGTGACCGTTCGATGAAAGATAAAAAGGAGAACAAACTGTTGCATTTCTTTGTTTGTTTATTCATTTGTTTAAAAGTACATTTACTAATTCACACGTATTTATCTGTTTGTTCTTTAATTTTATTTTTTCTTATATGTATTTATTCAGGTATTTATTTATTTATTTACTTATTTACTCGTTTATCTTTTTACTTTTTAATTTATTTACCTGTTTATTAATTTATTTGTTTAATGATTTACTGATTGATTAAGAAATTCATTAATTGATTTATTTGATCTTAGTTTTCTATTTACTTACTTTTTCATTCATTCGTTTGTTTATTCATTTCTATAATAAAACATTTATTGAAGAATTGAAAGGAGACTGTGTGTGTGTGTGTGTGTGTGTGTGTGTGTGTGTGTATTTACCTAGTTGTATTTTACGGGAAGGGGAGCTATGCTCTTGAGGTCCCGTCTTCATTTCTCATTTTATCTAAATTATTTTTAAATTCATGTATTGTTCTTGCACACACCACTTTCTCATCTAACTTGTTCCAACTGTCTATTACTCTGTGAGGAAAGCTGTTCTTTTTCAGATCTCTTCTATAGCTGTCTTTCTTGATTTTCTTTCCGTGTCCTCTTGTATTTCTATCATCCCATTTTATTAGATTCTCTCTATCAATAATTTTTATGCCTTTCATGATTCTGTAAATAGCTATCAAATCTCCTCTCTCTCTTCTTTGCTCTAGTGTCTGTAGCTCAAGTTTTGCTAGTCTCTCTTCATATGATAGTTTTGAGAGTGTTGGTGCCAATTTTGTAATTGCTCTTTGTATTCTTTCAATTCTTTTTTATAAAAAAATTTGTACTTGGTGACCACATCGTTGCTGCATATTCCAATCTTGGTCTTATCAGAGTGATTAGAATTTTCTTCACCATTTCTTCATCCAGGTATGTAAATGCCACTTTGATTGTTTTTATTAAATTATAAGTTTCTCCAAAAATCTTATTTATATGTTTCTCAGGTGACATATTATTCATAACAATGACTCCCAGGTCCTTCTCATTTTCAATTTTTTTTATTCCTTCTTCTCCCAATTTATATGATCCTGTTATTCTGTTTTTGCTTTTTCCAAATTCCATTATACTACACTTTTTAGTGTTGAACTCCATCTCCCACTTCCTACTCCATTCCCATACTTTATTTAGATCACTCTGTAGTGACTCACAATCTTCTTCCGTGTTCACTTTTTTTAATAGTTTTGCATCATCTGCAAAGAAGCTCATATAACTTTCAATTTCTTCATCCATATCATTAATATATATAGCAAACATTATTGGGGCCAGAACTGTTCCTTGTGGAACACCACTTATTACTTCATCCTATTTTGAGTGTTTGTCTCTTATCACTACTCTCATTTTTCTTTCTTGCAAAAAGTCTTCCATCCATTTAAGCAGTTTGCCCTGTATTCCTCCTTCAGTTTCTAATTTCTTAAGCAACTTCTTATGTGGTACTTTGTCAAAAGCTTTTTTTGGGTCTAGAAATGCACAATCAGCCCATCCATCTCTTTCTTGTATTATATCTATTAGCCTTGAATAGAAACATATTAAATTGGTGACGCATGATCGTCCTTGTCTAAATCCAAATTGCCTTGGATTTAGCACGTTGTTTTTTTCTAAATATTTTACCCATCTACTTTTGACAATTCTTTCAAAAATTTTTGCTATTGTACTTGTTAGAGAGACTGGTCTATAGTTGGTAGGGTCTTCTTTATTTCCCCCTTTATATATAGGTACTATATTTGCTTTTTTCCAATCTTCTGGAACTTTTCCTTCTTTCAAGGAACTGTTTATTATACTATGTATTTTGTCTGCCAGTTCATTCCTGCATTCTTTTAAAATCCAGTTTGCTATTTCATCTGGTCCATGCGATTTTCTGACATCAAGATTACTCAAGTGTTTCATTATTTCATTCTTTGTTACTTTTATTTCTTTCATAGAGGGGACTTTCTTTTTCCATTCGATCTCCCCAGGTTGTATGTTCTCCCTTGTAAATACCGATTTAAAATGCTTGTTCATAATTTCTGCCATTTCTATTTCCTCTGTGTATTCAACTCCTCCTTGTCTTAATTTCTTCAAATCTTGTTTGTTTTTCAGTTTGTTGTTTACAAATCTGTAAAATAGTTTTGGTTGATCTTTACATTTTTCTATGACATCTTTTTCATATTTTCTCTTTTCCTCTCTGCACACTTGTACATATTCATTTCTATAACAAGTATATATTTTCCATTTTTCATGTTTTTCTTCAATTTGGTCCAAGCTTGATCTCTTTGGCCTTTTAACTCCCTACAACTTTTGTTGTACCAGCACTTTACATATTCTTTTTCTTGTTTTTGTCTTGGGACATACTTTTCCACTCCTTTTTTTTTTTATAATTTTTTGTCAAAATATTCCATTTCTCTTCCACTGTTGTTTCTTCTTTGTATATTCTTTCCCAGTTTTCTTTTTGAAAGAATTCTCTTATTTTATCAAAATTTGTTTTTTCATACATCATTCTTCCTTTTCTATATTGTTCATTTCTTTTCATGTATTTCTCCTCATTTAGTTCCAGTTCAATCAATATGTGGTCACTTTTACTTATTGGTGTCTTATATTCAATCTTTTCCACAATTTTAGGTGTGCGTGTGTGTGTGTGTGTGTGTGTGTGTGTGTGTGTGTGTAAGGGTAATCCATAAAGAGGACAGACGAGACCTTATTTTATCTATTTATTTACTTTTTATTAATTCATTTATTCATTTCTATAATAAGAAACTTTTCAAGGTGATAGAAAGTGATGGGAAGGACAATTGAGATTGGGGAGACGGGGTGGAGGAGTGTGTACGGGAGGACATAAAGAGGACAGACGAGACCTTATTTTATCTATTTATTTACTTTTTATTAATTCATTTATTCATTTCTATAATAAGAAAATGTTCAAGGTGATAGAATGTGATGATAAGGACAATTGAGACTGGGGAGACGAGGTGGAGGAGTGTGTACGGGAGGACATAAAGAGAACAGACGAGGTCTCCAGGCCAAACTTGAGTGTAAAAGAAGGGAAGGGAAAGGAAAGCTCGGTTAGGGATACAATAGGGAGGGATCAGTGGGTTGTGGGAGTTGGGGGTAACCTTGGGGATGGAAGGAGTATCTGCTTAAGGATAAGGAATGTAACATTTTGCTTTCTTTTGTCTTCTTTTTTGTTTCTTTTCCTTTATTAATGTATTAGAATGTATTCGGTGGTATGGGACTTCCAAGTAAAGGCTGAAGGGTGAATTTTTCAATAAGTGAATAAAATAATAAATGAATAGATGAGTAGATAGATAAATTGATAAGTAAAAGAATTTATAGAAATAAATTAATGAATAGATAAATATATAAATAGATAAACGGGTATATAAAATGATAGATAAATATATAGATCAATTGATTACTAAATGAATAGATAATTAATAAGTAAATAAATAGATAAATAAATACATAGATAAATAGATAAACGAATAAGTTGGTAAATAGATGAATAAATAAATGAATATATAAATGAATAAGTAAAATAAGGAATATACAGGAAAAGAGTTTACATACATAACAAAGAGACTTTTCCCTCATAGTAATGATGCTGGCCGAATCAAAGCACATGCTCACCCCACCTTTAGCATACAACCATTCATCACCCTTCATTGCTTAGCTTCTCGCGGATAAAGGGTCATCCCTGAATTCCGGCACACCGCTCGGGTGAAAGGCAATGGTAAAGTAATAGGATTAAAAACAATAAGTGAGGAATGAAAAAGAAGAATCTATAACAGAGGAAGAGGGATAAAGTGAACGAAGTGTTGTGCCACGGAATACAAAACGAAATAGAAATAAACTAACAAAGAAAAAAACAAATAAATGAACGAAAATTTTCTGCACATTCATGATTCTCAACAACCCGTTCGCCAGGCGAGTAGTCGTGGTATAAATGATATAAACTTGATATGGATTTTTGATTAAAAAAAAAAAATAATAAAAAAGATACACAAATAAAACAGATCCCAGCGTGGGAATGTTGCAGATTCCAAATATGCGCGATTTTAGAACGAGAATTGAAAGAAAAAGATAACGAGAGTTTAGGATTAGACGAGTGGTAAAATGAATTAATACGAGCAAAATCTCTACACTTTAAGGATGAGAAAAAAATAACAGCAAATGTATTTATTTGCATGCCTAAGAGCTCGAGCATATACACATATATATACACATACACACACATGCACGCACGTACAAAACGCACACTCACACACATATACATATACAGAAACACACACACACACACACACACACACACACACACACACACACACACACACACACACACACACACGGTGGCGTAGTTGGTAGAGCGCTGAACTGTCACCATAGTGGCCCGTAGTTCTTGGTTCGAATCCTGCCCAGGGCCGAAATTATTTCTGTACCGCTGCGCTTCGGGTCGTTACTCTGACTCTCGTGGGCGGGGAGTTGAGTGTGTGTGTGTGTGCAAGGTCATAGCCAAGATCTAAGAATATAAAGATCTAAGAATATAAGGTCTAACCACTTCCGACCGAATTTCGAGGGAGTTGGCGCAGCGGGCCCGTGAACGTCACCTGGCTGTTCAAAGTGGGGTTGGCGGGTCCTATAGCTGTCAGTTGAAGCTGGTGCGTCGTTTGGGAAAGACGTTGCATTCGCTCGCACCGCTCCACGCAATTAGTTATATTCTGACAAATATTATATAAAATATATATATAAATATATATAAAATATTATAGTTCCTGTCTATATATATGAATATATAATATATATATATATATATATATATATATATATATATATATATATATATATATATAAAATATTATAGTTCCTGTCTTCCTTGGCGTTTCACAGTTTTCTTCAGTGTTTCACAAAGAGAAAATGGACCCAGCCTAATGACGTCAGAAGCTGCGCAGAAGAATTCAAACGGTCTGACCTGTATATTTAGACCTTGGAATATAAAGATCTAAGAGTATATTTAGACCTTGGTCATAGCATTACCCATAGATCGGACCTACGAGCTCTGAGCTCTCTTCCAGGAGGGAAATAGCTGTCGATCACGAGTCCAACACGTGATCCAAAGACCAAGTGAATACACACACACACACACACACACACACACACACACACACACACACACACACACACACACACACACACCAAGAGCCCATTCTCGCTCGCCACAGGAGGACAGTAATTATTTAATTGGCCCGAAATCCCTAAGGAACATTCTTCGCATCCCTTCCCCCGAAGTCTTCCACTTTGTGGGCCGAACCTGCTTAGGGACCGAACCCATAGGTTTCCCAAAGAACCCCATGTGGTTCATAACCCCATAAATACGGTGACACACGTCATGTCGGGTTTCTGGATCTAGACAAATGTCTCGATTTAACAAGGTCGCCGCTCGAATGAATATGTACATGACGTCTCCGTATTGAAGGGGTTATCTTGTCTGAGTATGCGTAAACAACAAGTTGGTGTCGGCTGTCGAGGAGTTTGGGGGGGGAGGGGGTACAGTGGGAGGGGGGATGTGTAGAGGTAGGGGAGGGGGGGGACGAGAATGGGGAGACCGGAGGGAGAGAGGACGAGGGAGAGGATAAGAGGATAAGGATGAATGAGAGGATGAGAATGAGGGTGGGAGGTGAAGGGTGAGACTTAAGGATAAGAGTGATTGTAGTGTTCTGTCCTTGGGAGCAACATCACATTGAGGAGGTTGAGTCTTAGAGGATGGTATAGAAGGATAGCAGAAAGACAGCAGCTTGCAGATAGCAGGAAAGAGACTATGGCCCTGTTCACACGAGCGGTTTGAACCGCGCAGAAACCGCGGCGTCACCGAATAGCAAAGTAAAAACTGCGCGGTTGTGTGTGAACGCCTCCACTGACTTGCACTGTAATCGAACCGCCGCGGTTGAAACCGCTAGTGTGAACAGGGCCTCAGTGTGAGATTGAGGACGAAGATGAGGACGGATGAGGGTGAGGCCCTGGCTTCAGCTGAGGAGGATCATCTGTCTATAGCCAGAAGATAATCACTAATGTGCGTCATTGTCGCGTGGGAGTTGACTCAGATAGACTCTGTATGGAAAGAGGTCCCATACAAGGCAGTGGATCTCTGTCGTCAACGAGGTCACGTCTTCAGGTCTCCATATGAATGAGTGAGTTTGTGAGGGAGAGGGAGAGGGAGGCAGGGAGTGAATGAGAGAGTGAGTAATGAAATGGGTGACTGCATGGGTGAGTGAGTGAATGAGTTAGTGAATGAGAGTGAGTGAGTGAATGAGAGAGAACGAGTGAGAGAGTGAGAAAGTGGAAGAGTGAGTGATTGAATGAGTGAATGAAAGAGTGAGTGAGTGAGTGATTGAATAGGAGAGTAGATGAGTGAGTGATTGAAGGGGTGAGTGAGTGAGTGAGAGCAGGGAGAGGAAGGAAGAGGGGGAGGGATAGGAGAGGACCATTTAAGAACAAAAGAATGGGGAGACTGAAAGAGACCATAAGGCCTACACTAGGCAGTACCATGTATTGAAGAGTAGAGGTGAAAGTGAAGAGATGAAATGAGACATATAGAGGAAATAGATAAAAAAAGGATGGGAAAGAAAAAGAAAGAAGGGAAAGAAATTGAAAGAAAGAAAGAGAAAAAGAGTTGAGAGAAAAAAGAGAAGGGGAAAAATAGAGAGAGAGAGAGATAGAGAGAGAGAGAGAGAGAGAAATAAGTAAAGAAGTAGAGAAAAAAGAGAGAAAATAAAAGAAAAGATAGTAATAAATAAATATATAAAGAAATAGTAGATAGAGAGAGAAAGAAAGCATGAGAGAGATAAAAGAGATAAGGATAGAGAGAAACAATGGAGGAGAGATAGAAATGAAAATACAGAGCTAGAGAGATAAAAACACATAAAGAGAAGCAGATAAACAGTGTAGTGAAGAAAGAGACATGTCAGTTAAAAAGTGAGAGACAAAGATATAAAGAGAGAAAAAGAGGAAAAGAGAAAAAGAGCACGAAACACCCAAAGGGAAGTGGATGAAGTGGTAACTGAGATAGATATCCACTTGCCCATTCATCCGAGGACGAGGGGAGGGCGAGGGGAAAAGGAATGAATGGAGAAGGGATGGGGAGTGGGGGGATGCGAAAGGGGAGAGAGTGATGAGGGAGGAGAGGTGATTCGGCGAGGGGACGGGAGGGGAGAGAGGAGGAGGAAAAGGGGAAGCTGAGGGTGAGGGTAAGAGTGAGGAAGTAGAGGAGAGGGAGGGCACGAAAGAGGTGGAATTTTGCAAGAGAGAGAGAGAGAGAGAAAGAGAGAGGAGAGATACAGGGGAGAGAGAGAGAGAGAGAGAGAGAGAGAGAGAGAGAGAGAGAGAGAGAGGAAGAGAAAGAGAGAGAAGAGATACAGGAGAGAGAGAGAGAGAGAGAGAGGAAGAGAAAGAGAGAGAAGAGATACAGGAGAGAGAGAGAGAGAGCGAGAGAGAGAGAGAATATAGAGATACAGAAGAGAGGGACGCGAGAGAGGAGAGATACAGAGAGAGAGAGAGAGGAAGAGAAAGAGAGAGAGAGAGAGAGATACAGAGAGAGAGAGAGATTAGAGTGAAAGAAAGAAATGAAGTCATTGAGTGAGGGAATAAGAATTAATGTTAATCAAGCTGTTTGCTTCGCTATGGATTCCCTCCGTCCCCAACCCTATCCTTCTTGAGACACTCTCATCAACGGAATGTCAACACTTATTCTTCGCTCGCCTCAGCACTCGCAAAGCAGAAGACGCCTTTTCTTGGCCGAGGAGCTGCATATTAAGGGAAAAAAAAAAAAAAAAAGAGAGAGAGAGAGAGAGAGAGAGAGAGAGAGAGAGAGAGAGAGAGAGAGAGAGAGAGAGAGAGAAGGTTATCCAATTGAGGACGGGATCTCCTGCTCCACGAGGGAAAAAGATGGGTTTTGTTAAGTTTGACAGCAATTATTGCAGTCCTATGGAGGGAACGAGTCACGCCATAGGTGGATGGGAAGAAGAGAAAGGAAAAAACAATAACCGTGGAGAAAGAATAGAAAAGGGAGGAAGGGGGAAATGCGTCAGGAGTGAAAGGAAGAGGGGAGAAGGTGAAAAGGGAGACGGGAGAAGAGGGAAAGGAATAGGTGGGAAAGGATTGGAGAAGGAAGGAGAAAAGAAGGAGGAGCGGAGGATTCGAGGAGTAGGAGGAAATGAGGAGGAAAAAGAAAAAGAGGAAGAGAAGACGTGAAGCAGGAGAAGGAACAAGAGGAAAAGGAGGAATTAAGGGTGGAGATGTGGAGCAGGAGGAGGAAGAGGAAGAAAAGGAGGAGAAGGAATAGGAGGAGGAGTATGAGGAGGCGGAGGAGGAGGGAAGGGGAACGAGGAGGAGGAGAGGGAGGGGAAAGAAGAGTAGGGGTGGAGGAGGAGTAGGGAAAGAAGAGGGGTAAAACGAGGAGGAGAAGGAGGAGGGAAGGAGGAAGAGGAGGAGAAGAAGGAAAACTAGAATATTAACGAGTATGACAAGGAGAAGGGCAAGCGAGGGTTGCAGCGATGATGGTGTAGGCAGCGGGAATGTTGGTGATGGTGGAGGAGGATGAGAGCACCAACGATGAGCACATATACAGTGACCCTGCGAAACAACTATCAAAGATCACAAAGCCCATCAACACCTCCAATCGGAGGTGCGACCATGAGGGGCTAGCACCCCGTCCCCAGGGAGAACCTAAGATTTATGGGTTACCCCCCTCTCCCCCCCCCAAAAAAAAATATATATATATACAACCGGTGACTATTCTTCCCTTCGTAGTTGGCGAAATGAAAATACGATATCAGGAAATGAAAATAAGACACTGGGACTGGTAATGCGATCTTTTGACTCCAAAAGTCCCAGTTATCATCAGCTAATTAATCATTGGTCACTGGTCCGCCCATACTCGGAATGTGTTGTTTTTCCATGGTCCCCTTATCTCATTAAAGACATGGACAGATTGGAGAGTGTGCAATTGTGAGCCACAGAACTCGTGGCAAATAAGAGAAACAAAGCGTACGAGAACTGCTTAAGTCATTTGAACCCATTCCCTAGTGATGGAACGATGCCAATATTTTTTTAACGATTCCGATACAAGGTCCGATACTGCTCTAAACTTTCGATTCCGATATTTTAACCCGGTGCTACATATCCTTTTAGCCCAGAATTTTTGGATGATGAGCTGAGGAAAATACATAATATAGCTTCTGAGTTAGAATGTCTAAAACATTTAGTAAACACTTCACAAAAAGTGGCTTACAAATCTTTCCATAATTCCTCACACGAAAGAAAAATATTTTGCAAAAAGAACATCCTGGTTCTTCCTTACAGTAGACTGCCTAAAATTCTTAAACAATTCAATATCAATTGGTATTCAAAAATAACAATACCATATAAAGTAAATTAATTAAAAATTCACCTGATCTGAATGAGGATAACTCAAAGAAAATAATTTCTTGTAGGTCCTTATTAGAAAGAAATATTAT
>NC_134806.1:6198759-6201259 GCF_046742065.1 Oratosquilla oratoria | reverse complement strand
GAGCGTGGGAACCTCAGCAACCTCGTCCTTTTTTAAACTTTATTCTCTGTAATCCTTCTCTTGCTTCTTCCTCGTTTTTCCTCTTTTCTTGAATAACTCTTTTCCATACTTTATATCTCTTTTATCCCTCCCTGCTCTTCTTCCTACCTCTCTTCCTCCTTCCCCTATTCTTACTCCCTCTTCTCCTTGTCTTCGTCATCATCCTCATTCTCCTCCTCTTCCTTCATTCTGCTTTCTCAGCTTCCCTCCTCTTCTTCACTGACTTTTTCATTTCCAAGCAGGGCGTTCCTTGGCACGGAGAAAACCTCCTACGCTTCCCCCCTCCCCCCTCCCCTCCCCCTCCCCCTCCCCCCTCCCCCCTCCCACCTGAAGAGAGCTCTCTTAGTTGCCAAGTTCTCTTAGTAGACCACCGTCCCCTTCTTTCATACAGGGAGAGAGAACCCAGTCGTATATAAATCGTCCTTAGGCTTCCTTAAGGCGACCTTGAGGCGACCTTGAGGCTTCCAGTTCGTAATCCTCCTCGTAGACTTCGACGGGAGGAGTCAAGAGAATAAAATATTCTGACGGCAGGTGGAGACCACAATAATAGATTTAACCGATGTAACAGACTTAACCGATCTAAGGGATTTAACCGATTTAACCCTTTGGAATAATTACTTGCTTTACAGATTTTATTATGAGAGTCGCCAATTTTTTTTTTTTTTTTTAATTGGATTCTCAACGTCACCAGAGGCTGCAGAAAATTAGAGCATAGGAAAACTTCATCACAAAAAAAGAAAAAAAAAACAAAGGTTCATAATTCGTTAACGTTAATTGAGACAGACGCCCTTCGATTGCATAAAGTAATTTTCTCAGCCAGATAAAATCGCCTGGCGATAGAAAAAATAGGATATGTACAGTCGCCTCCATTTCTATCTACTCCAGTGTCTGAATTCTTCTTCGGATCGAAGATATACGATCTGTGTGAGACTTACGACCACGGAAGACGATGGCTACAGTGTCTCAGGAGACATTAGCCACTGTAGTACTCAGTAATGAATCCAGGTGTACAATTTGACATCCGTATTTGCTGGGTCTAACGCTCATTTGATATGTACATCTTCAGTCAAAAGCCTCGTCATTCTTTTGTTTTTATCATGCAAATATGACATTCGGTGTTGTGCATTTCGAGTATTTTTTTCATTCAAGAAAATGTCTTAAGTTATTTAGTAGATAATATAAAATGTTTTGTGAAATAATCAATAACAATTGTCATGTATGCAGAGTGAGAACCACTTGGTTGTTGAAGACTTTTGACTGCTACTGTACAAGTACGAAAACGACCATGATTCAGAAATTGTACATATATGTTGCACACACACACACACACACACACACACACACACACACACACACACACACACACACACACACACACACACACATCTATAGACATAAACAGACAGCCAGAAAGACAGGCAAAGAATGAGAGAAATGAATAAATAAATGAAAAATATATACAAAAAATAAAAAATAAAACCAGGCAGAGAAAAAGAAAGAAACAACTTATTTCCATATAATCCTATTATAAGGTAAACCTTACCTTTGATTGATCGAGTCCATCCCCCTCCCCTCTCTCCTCTCCCCTCTCCCCTCTCCCCTCTCTCCACCGCCACCACTCCTCCCTCAACTCTGGGCCGTTGATTGTTCCCTCCCAGAAGCCACACGTCAATCCAGTTGTCAATTAGCATCGCGCATACGCGCACTCAACCCTTGATTGATGTGCCTACTTGGCCACTCGATGTCTCTCCCGCGTTCTCAATCAATCCTTTCTGGATTGATGGATTGATGGGGTGCTCGCGTGCTCCCCTTCCTCTTCCACCCCCCACAACCACATACCACCTGCAGGCCTGTCAACCATGCTGAGAGCTCAACTCGACGTCAACAGACCTCGTTGTACCTCTGTGTAGGTCTATACGAGTCTGTCGAGTACCAGCTCTGTACAATGTTCTTTGTTCATGTGCATTTTTATGTATTTATTCACTCAACTTTTTCTTTTCTTTTCTCTCTTTTTTATTTTATTATAATGTTTTTGAGTTATTGGAATTGCTGGTAGATCGTAATTCGGGAAATGTAATGAAATCTCTTTGATATTTGGTTCATGGAAATATTTACTCTCTTCTTTGTTGTCAAACACATCTAATGCAGAAATAAAACGCAAAACACGGAAGAACTTACTTTCCCAGCTGTACAGTCTTCTTCCTCCTACACTGTCCTCCCACACAAGTCTTTGCCATCTCCTCCGTTTTTGGGATGAATGGATGAATACGCTCTGGATGAACACAAATCACGAAAACATTCTGAATGAACCTCACCTCACCGGGATGCCGTATCTACTTGGACGTTGGCCACTATGGAGGCCCATTCCTGTCTGCACATGAGTCTTCTTAACAAGATGATATTTGATCTTTTTTTTTTTTTTTTTGACAGTCGCATGCAGGATTCGAACCCACTGCTATCG
>NC_134806.1:6168759-6173759 GCF_046742065.1 Oratosquilla oratoria | reverse complement strand
TGTAAGGCCAGTGCCTTACCAATCCGCCACCGGGCCGTGTGTGTGTGTGTGTGTGTGTGTGTGTGTGTGTGTGTGTGTGTGTGTGCGTGTGTGTGTGTGTGTGTGAACGAGTGATTGAATGGAGGGAAATTGGGAAAGATATTCCGTACAAATACATTGATTCGTCAGACATCAAAGAATAATGATAGAGTAGTCAGACAACAAACATACACACAAACAACACGCACAAACACACATACGCACACACACACACACACACACACACACACACACACACACACACACACACACACACACACACACACACACACACACACACACACACACACACACACACACACACACACACACACACACACACATACACACGACTCGATAACGCAGTGGTAGCGTTCGTGGCCGTCGCTACGGCGGTCCGAGTTCGAATCCCGCCCAGGACTGAAATAATTTCAGTGTCGTTGCGCTGCGAGTCGTTACTCTAACTTTCGTGGGCGGGGAGTTGGTGTGTGTGCGTGTAAGGTCACAGCATTACCCATAGATCGGTCATATATGAGCTCTGAGCTCTCTTTCGGAAGAGAAATAGCTGTCGATGACGAGTCCAATACGTGATCCAAGACCATGGTGAATCACACACTCTTAAACGAACGGAAAGGTGTATTGACCCCAAAAATCATTACAGATAACTTGCTAAGATAGGAAACACTATTGCGATATCATAAATGGTGTATTGCTAACACATGTAGTATTTCAACAGCTTTTGTATATAAAATAATATTTTGATCAACAGTCATAGTTATTCGTGTGAACTATGATGATTAGTGGCTCAAGAACTGAGCCTTGGGGTACTCCGCTTTAGAGATACTCTCCTACTGGTTTCTCTGTCGCGTATCTACTACTTATCTATTTTTCTCTAGTATAATTTGATGGATATTGCACTGTAACAACTTATATGACATAAAGAAATACTATATAACATATGGATGAAAAGAGAAAGCACAAGAGAAGAAGCTCTACAGTAAGACATCAAGAAAAACGAGAAGAATCCTTACATAGCAGTCTCTGCGAAAACTATAGTTATATATATTTGCATTGCAAACTACAAAGTCTTTCAGTATCACTGTTATGTATTACTTTAGCACTAGAAATATAAAAGCAAAAAATAAGATACAAATTAAGCATTCTTCAAATGCATTCGAATGGTTTCCAAGGCATTTTTATTTAGTGTTGTCTTTAAATTTGCGTTCTTTATGCATTAATTTATTCCTTTCAATTTCTACACGCCAAAAGTTTTGTTGAGACCTGCATGATTGTACAGACGATGCTTATGAAGATGTTTTTAATCCAGTGAAATATTTTCCACTCTAAGAATTTCTTCCTTGTTGACGCCAGACGATTTTATTCATATTTGAGAAGATTCCCAATGTTTGCTTAGGTTAAACGATATAAAACGAACAATTCTCGCTACCTTAAAAAAATTGTTACTGTGGGTTAATTATACAAATGCGATATGCTTTTATTACCTAATACAAACAACGATGTGTGTTAGGCAGTTTATGTTTGCTGATTTCATTCCCTGTAAGTCATTTGTTTAAAATCACTTGATATTCATGTACATTGGAAGTTAACGAAGGCGAAGTTCAACCAGACAACTGTGAAACGCGAAGAGGGGATCATATATGACCACAAGCATTCCATATATGGTTACACAAACTCAAGACACATAGACACACACATACAAACACACGACTCGGTGGCGCAGTTGGTAGAGTCCCCGACTGTCACCACGACGGTCCAGGTTCGAATCCTGCCCAGGGATGAAATAATTTCAGTATCGCTGTGCTTCGAGACGTTACTCCAACTTTCGTGGGCGGGGAGTTGGGTATGTGTGTGTGCATTACCCATAGATCGGTCATACGAGCTCTGAGCTCTCTTCCGGGAGGGAAATAGCTGTCGATCACGGATCCAACACGTGATCCAAAGGCCAATGTGTATACACACATACAAACACGCACACATAAAAACCCACGCACATACACACAAACACGCACAAACAAAATCAGAGAGAAAGAGAGAGAGAGAAAGAGAGAGAATGGAAAGAGAAAAAGAAAGAAAAAGAGGGAGAGCTGAAAGGTGATGGGGAGTGAGAGAGAGAGCGAAGAGAAGTTGGAGTCGTCGTCGGAGTGCCACAGGGACAATAGATGAACCTCAATCAAAGTTTGTTCTCCTCCTCCTCCTCCCTCTCCTCCTATCCTCCTCCTCCTACTCTCCTCCTCCTACACCTCGGCTTTCTACCTCGCCCCTCTCTCTCTCTCTCTCTCTCTCTCTCTCTCTCTCTCTCTCTCTCTCTCTCTCTCTCTCTCTCTCTCTCTCTCTCTCTCTCTCTCTCTCTCTCTTCTCTCTCTTCTCTTTCTCTCTCTTCTCTCTCTCTCCTCTCTCTGTCTCTCTCTCTCTCTCTCTCTCTCTTTGTCTCTCTCTTTCTCTTTCTTTCTCTTTCCCCCTGTATATCTCTCACGTACACATACATAATAAAACACACACACACACACACACACACACACACACACACACACACACACACACACACACACACACACACACACACACACACACACACACACACACACACACACTTGTATCCTCTCCCTTTCTCCCTCCCTCCCCTTCCCTCTGTGTCCCTCTCTATGAACACGTCAGCTTCTTCCTCTTCCTCCTCCCCACCACTGCTGCCCTCCCCTCCCCTCCTCTCCCCTCCCCTCCTCTCCCCTCCCCTCCTCTCCCCTCCCCTCCCCTCCCCTCCTCTCCCCTCCCCTCCCCTCTACCCTTCCCTATCACCCATCTCCACGTCTCTTCTTTCCTCTCCCACAAAATCATCTCTCTTCGTCATTTTTCATATTTCTTCACTTCCCACCTCCGCCATCTTTCGTTCACCCATTTCCTCAGTACTCGCGTCTTCCCTTCCCCTCTCTTTTATCCTTCTTCCTCCGTCTCTTCTCTTCTCTTCTCTTCCCTCCTCTTCTCGTCTCCATTTTCTTCTTTATTGTTGACCATCGTGTGACATTCACCCGCATTCCTCCCTCTACACTATTTACCATTCAAGTCACCTCCTCCTCAGTATCCTCCTTCTCCTCCTCCTCCTCCTCTTCCTCTTCTTCCTCTTTCTTCCCCTTTTACTCCTTATTTTCCTCTTCCTCCTTCTCTTCCTCTTCCTTCCCCACGTCCTCCTCCAACTCCTCCTCTTCCTCTTCCTCTTCCTACCACCTCCTCCTTCTCCTCCCCCCCTCCTCCTCTTCTTCTTTCTCCTCCTCCTCCTCCATCTCCTCATCCTCCTTCTCCTCCTCCTCCTCCTCCTCTTCCTTCTCCACCTCCTCCTCTTCCTTTCCTTCCTACTAATCTTCCTCTTCCTCCTCCTCCTTCTCCTCCTCCTCCTCTGTTTCCTCCTCATCAACATCCTGTTCCTCCTCCTTCTGTTCCTCCTCCTTTTCCTTTTCCTCCTCCTTCTTCACCTCCTTATCTTCCTCCTCCTCCTCTTCCTCCTCTTTCTCCTCTTCTTCCTCCTCCTACTCCTCCTCCTCTTCCTCCTTTCTGCCACGCTGTCTTGGTGATGGCTCTCTTGAAGCCTCTCCCGTGCTGCCTATTGTCGCTGCGACATCTTTTTCACTTTTATTCCTTCCTTCTCTTTTTAATTATCATTCTTGCACTCTCTTCCTCCCGGACTCATCTTTCTTCTCCCCTTTTTTCTATATTTCTCTTTGTATTTTCTGCGACGGCTTTTTTATATCGGGTCCACTCCTCCACTCCTCTTCTTCCTTTCCCTCCTCCACTTCCTCCACATCCGTCTCGCCTTTCCCTCCTCCTCTGCAGTCGTCCCTCCTTACCTCCTCCTTCGCAGGATTCCCTTCTCATCCTCCTCAACAATTTTCCATTTTCCTCTTCCTCCTCCTTCTAACCCCTCCTTATTTCCCCTCTTCAACCCCCTCCTCCTTCCCCTCCTCCTTCTCCTCCTCCTCCTCCTCCTCCTCCTCCTCCTCCTCATTCCAACCCCTCTTTATCTCCCCTCTTCACCCTCCTCCTCCTTCTCCTCCTCCTGCTCTTCACCTTCCTCCTTCCCTCCTCCTTCTCCTCTTCACCTTCCTCCTTCCCTCCTCCTCCTCCTCCTCCTTCCAACCCCTCTTAATTTCCTCTCTTCACCCTCCTCCTTCTCCACCTCCTCCTCCTCCTCCTCCTCCTCCTCCTCCTCCTCCTCTTCACCTTCATCCTTCCCTCCTCCTCCTCCTCTTCACCTTCCTCCTTCCCTCCTCCTCCTCCTTCTAACCCCTCCTTATTTCCCCTCTTCCCTACTCCTCCTCCTCTTCACCTTCCTCCTTCCCCTCCACCTCCTTCTGCCACAGTCGAAGGTACATTGCCTTCATCACCTTCCCCTCCGTCCACCCTTCCACTCCACAATCTTCCTCCCCCAACCGCCATACTCCTCCTCCTCCTCCTCCCCTCCCCCTCCCCTCGACTCCCCTCCACCTTCGATTACGTTTGCCAGTGCCCCAGGGAAGCTCCCCACCTCTCTCACCCACCCCGTCCGTCCTTACACGCACCCCACCCCCTAATTCGGCCTTCGTGAGTCCTTCTTATATAAGGACTTTTGTCCTTCCTTCCTTCCTTCCTTCCTTTCTTTCTTTCTTTTTCCCTTCCTTCCTTCCTCTCTTCCTTACATCCATTCTCCCTCCCTTCCTCCCTCTATCCCTCCCTCCGTTGTTTCCCCCTCCCTCCCTCCCTCCCTCCCTCCCTTCCTCCCTTCCTCCCTCCCTCCCTCCATTCCTTCATTCCTTCTTTCCTTCCATCTTTCCTTTCTTCGTTCTGTAGTGTTCTGTAGCCAACACGTGTAGTTACCCCCTTTAAGACTCGTGACCGCCAAGCACAGGACATAACTATGGTCACTCCGGGGTCACCATTTGTAGTGTCACCAAATGTGCCCAAGGGATCCATACCACGGCAAACTCAAGGGTGTG
>NC_134806.1:6153759-6156259 GCF_046742065.1 Oratosquilla oratoria | reverse complement strand
AAATAAAATCACCTACCGTTAGCCAGAATAAAATCATTAAAGTGGTCAGTGAACTTTATTTGGTCCGTGAAGAGGTTCCTTAACTCCTGAATAGAATCGTGTGGGTGAGTTAGCCAGTGGAAAGTCAATTAAGTGTTAACTGGGTTTTGATGGCCGAACCAGTTTGTGTTTGGGTCCTCTGGCAAGCTTCCTGATGGGTGTGGGGGTATGGGTGGGCGTGGGGGAATGTTGGTCTGGGGGGTAGGGAGTGGGAGACGTGGGGGAATGTTGCTCTTGGGGGGAAGGAGGGGGAGAGTAAGGGTGGAGGAAGTTGGTTCGGGGGGAAAGGTATGGGGGAAGAGTGGGTGGGGGATGTTGATCTGAGGGTGAAGGAGGGGGGAAGTGTGGATGGGGATGGAGGGATGTTGGTCTGGAGGAAGGGAAGGCGAGGGGGTGAGGGTGGGGTATGTTGGTCTGGGGGAAAGGGAGGGGGGAAATGGGAGGTGTCTAGTAGGATCTGATCACTTGTTATACGATCAATGCCCATTCGTCGTCTTGGCGGGAATTCAGAGACGGCCTACTATCAGCAATATACAAAGCTTCAAGGTAGGCAAGTCGGTTCTTGTCGGACTCTCTCTGAATGACGACAGAAGAAGAGAAGAGTGTGAGAAGCATCATTGATAGGACCGTGTAAAGATGGTAGTGTACTACAGGAACAGCCGCACAAAGGACCTCATCATGAAGAACGATAGTTCACCACACTCTGGAGATATGGAAAGTATAAGGTGACCAAAAAAGTTCTGTCCGTTTTTTGATTAGCCATTGAATGAAGTTGAAATATATACGCAATGCGAGTAGCAATTGTTTTCAAATTCGAACAGCCGAAAGTAGGAACATCAGACGTTATGAAAACACGGGCACCGTGCCCACCCATCAGTTATACACCGGATAGCAGCAGAGAAGGATGGAAATATCTACAGATCTCGTTCGTGGCTGTTTGCTTTACGACTTCAAAGTGGGCTTATCAGCAGCTGCATCAAGTCGCCGCATATGTCAAGCGTTTGATGATAGTGCTGTGAATGAACGTACTGGAAGGCGTTGGTTTAAAAAAAATCCAAGTCGGGAGATTTGTCCCCCCGTGATGAGCCTCGCAGTGGATGACCACAGATCTTGAATGACGGAGTCCTGAAGGCGGCCATTGATGAGGACAGTAGTCTAACGTGTGGTGAACTTGTAAGACAATTCAATGTTTCCGATGAAACAGTTAGACTTCACCTGCACCGCCTAGGTAAGACGTTCAAACTGAGCAAGTGGGTTCCGCACACGCTGTTGGAGGTCCACCGTACCGCATCCTTATTCAATCGAGGGCTTACCAGTGATGAAAAGTGGGTTCTGTACGAAACTCCCAAGCGTTCCAGACATTGGTTGTCACCTCAGGATGCTGTCCCTCACACCGCAAGACCGCCTTTGCACCCACTCAAGATTATGCTTTGTGTCTGGTGGACAGGTCGTCAAGTGGTTCATTATGAGCTGCTACCAACGGGCCAAACGGTCACTGGAGACCTATACTCGCAGCAATTGAAACGTGTGCAACAGGCATTGAGCCAGAAGGAGCCAGCACTGGTGAATCGCAAAGGTGTGCATGACAACGCCAGGCCGCATGTCGCGCGAGTGGTCAGGGATACCATACAGCAACTTGGGTGGGAGACTTTGTGCCATCCACCTTATTCACCTGACCTTGCGCCATCCGATTACCACCTCTTCCACTCCCTGGATAATCATCTTCGTAGGAAATCCTTTACCAATGAAGCAGACTTGCGCCAAGCCCTCACGGACTTCTTTGCGTCCAAACCCCCCGAGTTTTACCGCAAAGGGATTGAACACCTGAAAACACGTTGGCAGAAGGTGCTGGATGCCGATGGCGATTACTTCGAAGACTAAGTATAAGTTACACATACTGTAAAGCGTTTTCTTTTTTTCCTTTAAAAACGGACAGAACTTTTTTGGTTACCTTGTACCTGCCTTGTGTACATATGAACATAAGAATGAAGGAGACTGTAAGAGATCATAAGGCCTACACTAGGCAGCTCCGTATCCATCACCACCTGTCATTTCCATCCATAAAGTTGTCTAATCGTTTCTTAAAACATCTGATAGTTTCAGCGCTTACTACGTGTACAAATTTTCTTGCCCAAATAGGGACTGTACGCCCTATGATGCTTACATAGGGTTGACTACTACCAAACTCTCCAGGCGCCTTAGCTATCATCTGACTCAAGGAGGTCCCAAACGTCACTTCCTGGAGAAACTTGGTCAGGATCTCACAGGTGAGGTCCTTCGGCAGAACATTGTCGTCATTCAGAAAGAGTCCGACAAGAACCGCCTTGCCTACCTTGAAGCTTTGTATATTGCTGATAGTAGGCCGTCTCTGAATTCCCACCAAGACGCCCCTACTACACTCCCAAGTATTAAGCCTTTCAGGAGAGGCAAGCCCCGGGGCAGGACGGAAAACCTCACGCTA
>NC_134806.1:6146259-6148759 GCF_046742065.1 Oratosquilla oratoria | reverse complement strand
CTTCTCCTCCTCCTCCTCCTCCCCCTCTTCTACTTCTTCCCACTTCTCTCTTCCTCCTCTTCTTCCTCGGCCACCTCCTCCTCCCCCTTATATTCTTCCTCTTTTTTCCTCTTCCCTCTCTTCTAATTCTTCCTCCTCCTCTTTCTTCTCTTCTTTCTCCTTTTCTACTTCTTCTTCCTCCTCTTTCCCCTCTTCCACTTCCTCCTCCTCCTCCTCCTCCTCCTCCTCTTTCTCCTCTTTTACTTCTTCCTCGGCCTCCTCCTCTTTGTCCTTTTTTAAGAAAATGGCGGTTTGTTTTCATCACAGTCGCTGGCTAAGAAAATGACTTTATCAGGCTAATAGTCCTCTTCCCTTGTGTTAGTTATCCGGACCAACAGTTCCATCATCATTTTACCAAGAATTTTCCATCCTCGAACCAACCCTCCCCTACCCACTCAACCACTCCCTCCACCATACCAGTCTCCTCATTCCACTACCACGGCTCTTCTCCTACCACAATCCTCATCCTACTATCACCCTAACCTTACTACACCTTTCACCCTTTACCACACTCACCCTATCACTCCCTTCACCCTACCAATTCCCTCACTCCACTACCACGGCTCTCACCCTACCACAATCCTCATCCTACTATCACCCTAACCCTACTACGCCTTTCACCCTACCACCACCTTTACCACACTCACCCTATCACTCCCTTCACCCTATCAATCCCCTCACTCCACTACCACGGTTCTCACCCTACCACAATCCTCATCCTACTATCACCCTAACCCTGCTACGCCTTTCACCCTACCACCACCTTTACCAAACTCACCCTATCACTCCCTTCACCCTACCAATCCCCTGAATCCAATACCACGGTTCTCACCCTACCACAATCCTCATCCTACTATCACCCTAACCCTGCTACGCCTTTCACCCTACCACCACCATTACCACACTCATCCTATCACTCCCTCCACCCTACCAATCCCCTCACTCTACTACCACGGCTCTCACCCTACCACAATCCTCATCCTACTATCACCCTCATCCTACTATCACCCTAACCCTTTCACTCTACCACCACCTTTACCACACTCACCCTATCACTCCCTTCACCCTACCAATACCCTAACTCCACACTGCCATTGGTCTCACCCTACCATCACCCTGCTATTCCTCTCACCCTACCACCACCTTCCCCACTCTCACCTTACCAGTCCCTTCACCTTACCATCACCCTCACCCTACCAACACCTCTTCCTCTTCCCTCCTTTCTACTTCTTCCTTCATTTCTTCCTCCTCTTCCTCCTCTTTCTCCTCTTTTAAAACCATCACCCTATTGCCCCCTTTAATGCCGTGACCATTTCTTAACCAACTACCACCATCATTGATGTGAATGAACTTGATGGCAAAAAAAAAAAAAAAAAAAAAAAAGACAGGAAAAGTGTCACCCTGAATGGAAGGTGCTGGGAAAGCATCACCCTGTGAGGAAGCATCACCCTATAGGGAAGCATCACCCTATCAACCTTTTCTCCCATCTGGGAGACTCAAATGACTGTCTTTCTTCCATCTATTAAAATTCACACTAAACAGATTTTTTTCTATTCTCCTCTCTTTCCCCCAACCGCCGACAGATCCTTAGTGTCACCCCTATGGACCAAAGTCACGCGGTAATCCTTCATGACTAAAAACTAGTCTCCACGCTCAAAATTTAATAAAGCAATAAATATAAATGAATCAATGAATAGGTAGATGAATAAATAAATACATGAAAAAATCAATAGAAATCATGACCACTTTTATTCCATTTGTGTTTGTTTTTTATCTGTTCATTTATTATTTACTTGTTTACTCAATTATTTCTAATTATCCGTCCTGTTTACTACCCATCCTGAAAGAGGTCTCCTTTAACACCTCTTCGGTGCGATAGTGTCTCCCAAGGATAGAAGCGCTGGTTATCGGCGACGAAATAGGGGGGAAAAATTGGCTTCCGAGCACGTTCCGGTTCAAATCGACATCGCCAGGCCTCGACCGACGGCACAAACACCGAAACTCGAGTTTTAGTTGGAAGTCAGTCGACACTCGTCCGGTCGCCTTGCTGGCGAGGACTTCGGCTTTAGATTGGGTCGGAGGGATTGGGACAATCGTTCCCCTCTGATGGCCAATCAACGCGTTTATATTATACTCGATTGTCCGACTTCAATTGTGGGCAACACAAATGACACTAGAGTGACCAAAATGTATCGGTCAACAAGCTGAATATACCTCGTAACTCGAACGAAAATGTATGAACTATTACGTGACTTGTATCTAAAATGAGCTAAGACTGATATTTATGCATATAAGTTATAAACGTTTGTCATATTAAATTTGTAATTATTTTCATACTTTATGAGTAAAATTTGTACACTTATTTCGATTCTCAAGTTTCAAAAGGCATTTCAAAGCGTTTACTATAGAGTAGAATATACTCATAAAATGTACTCATATTCATAAGAATTCATTCGTGGAG
>NC_134806.1:6136259-6138759 GCF_046742065.1 Oratosquilla oratoria | reverse complement strand
TAAGGCCTACACTAGGCAGCTCCGCCTACACTAGGCAGCTCCGCCTACACGAGGCAGCTCCGGCCTACACTATGCGCAAACCGAGACGCAGACGACACAGGCGACGCAGCACAGATGAAAGACAGATTTCTTGCTGAATTAAAGTACAGTTTGAACTTCTCTCTCACCTAAAATGCTGAAGGAGTACATCTCGAGCAGCGTTTCCCAACCTGGGGTGCTGAAATCAACTATAGGGGGTGCTAGGAAGTGATACACACCAAAACAACATTGATATACGTATCATTGATTACCCAGTTGTGCGTATTTGACTTTTTCCATGCTATTTTATTTTCCTAGGGTGCTCTTATTTCTTCTACAAACGATACTATAAATTTGTTTCAGTTCTAAGGAATCAAGAAAATAAATCATCAAGCGGTACACTTCACTTTCGTTTATCCTTCTGATTACAAGATAGGGGTGCTGGACTACTTAGACATGACCACAGTGGGTGCTATGGTCGGAAAGGGCTGGGAAACGCTGATCTATAAGTATTTCAAGTGAGAGAGAGATTCATGATGTACCTCAGTGCAGCAACAAGAAGTCTGCCTTTTCTCTGTGCTGCGTCGACTATGTCGCCTGCGTCTCAGCTTGTGTTTAGGATGACTATAACGACTAAGAAATATGAAAAAAATTAATATGAAAAGCAGGGGTGTGGACGAGGCCTAGAAATGGCTGAGTATCTCCCCACAGGAATAGGGATGGAGAGACAATGAAAGGTAAAAAAAAAAAAAAAAAAAAAAAAAAAAAAAAAAAAAAAAAAAAAAAAAAAAAAAAAAAAAAAAAAAAAAAAAAAAAAAAAAAAAAAAAAAAAAAAAAAAAAAAAAAAAAAAAAAAAAAAAGTGAAGAATAAAAAGTGAAGGAGTGGACGTATCGAGATCAGTACTGGATTTTTTTTCTTGTGTGTGTGTGTGTGTGTGTGTGTGTGTGTGTGTGTGTGTGTGTGCGTGATTCACAGGAATCGAATTGAGAGAGAAGCGTTTCCAACGTTGCCATTTTAACGGATTTTTACCAAATTTGGTATGGTAACATTGGGCATCTATGCAAGTTCAGTATTCAAATAGGCTTAAAATTTGTAATACAATTAATAAATATATTTCAAGAACCAGAAACAGAGAAGACATGCGGGTGTGCAATTATAAAACGCAAAACAAAAACACATGTTCACACCTGGACAAGATCACATGCGGCGAACTAGTAGACATTCAGTGATGTGCACAGATGTGCAAGGACATGTACGTAAAGGGAGAAATTTTCTATGAACACACATGTGCCCAAGTACTTTAGAGCTTATTAAAAAAAAAAAAAAAAAAAAAAAAAAAAAAAAAAAAAAAAAAAAAAAAATAAAACTCAGACCGCACTATATTAGCGAAAAGCTAAAAATAATTTTCAAGTATCACAGAAGCCTTACATAAAAGTGTCAAAAACTTATATTAATCTATTTTTGTTTTATAAAATCAAAACTCACCAATTATTTTCAGGTTTATGGATGATGAAATTATTTCGCGAATATAGAATTAAACCAAATATGACCAAGAAAAATTATTTATAGCAAGTCCATTTCTCACTCTTCCTTACAGGAATTCCCTTCCAGAAACGCTGCATTAGATTATGAGAACTTAACGAAAGCACTTAACTCGGAAAAGGATAGAAGAGAGGTCTCAATGCTGGATAGAATTGCTTGGCACTACACGAGAAGCTTAAATAGAAACCGTGTTTATGTAATTGGTTAGGAACAGTGTGGATTTAGGACAGGTAGAGGTTGTGTAGATCAGATCTTTGTGGTAAGACAGATATGTGAGAAAGCTATTGGAAAGGGGAAGGATGTTTTTTGGGCTTTTATGGATCTGGAAAAGGCTTATGATAGGGTAGACAGAAAGGCACTGTGGGAGGTTATGCAGATTTATGGGATAGGAGGAAAGCTTTTGGGAGCTGTCAAGAGTTTTTATGAGAGTAGTAGAGCTTGTGTCAGGATTAGAAATGGAGAGAGTGAGTGGTTTGAAGTAAAGGTGGGACTTCGTCAAGGATGCGTTATGTCGCCCTGGCTGTTCAACTTATACATGGATGGGGTGGTGTGAGAGGTGAATGCTAGGATAGTGGGTCAGGGATTGGAGATGGTTAAAGAAAATGGAGAAAAATGGGAGGTGAGCCAGCTGTTGTTTGCGGACGACACTGCGCTTGTGGCAGGGTCGGTGGAGGGATTGAGGAAGCTGGTGGCAGAGTTTGGGAGAGTATGTGATAGAAGAAAGCTAAAGATAAATGTGGGTAAAAGTAAGGTGATGAGATGTACAAGGGGTGAAAGTGGCAGTAGACTGGAAATGAACATTAAGGGAGAGCGACTGGAGGAAGTGGATAGTTTTAGATACTTGGGTGCAAGTGTAGCAGGAAAAGGTGGAGTGAAGGTGGAGGTAGAATGTAGATTGAGAGAAGCGAGTAAATGCCTTGGGGGATTAAAGAGTGTAAT
>NC_134806.1:6126259-6131259 GCF_046742065.1 Oratosquilla oratoria | reverse complement strand
ACAATTCTTATATTCGTAGTGAGAGGGAACCCGCCAAGGTATGAGCGTCATGTTTTCCCTTTGGCTAACGATTTAATTATTAGGACACTTGCTGCTTTCGAGAGGCATTTAAATCCGTCTCTGTCGTTGTTGTTCTTGTTGGCGGCGATATATGCAGCTTCCACAGTTTTTCTCATTTTCTTCTCAAATCCCTCGTGTAGAATTTCTGCGTTGTTCCAATCAGGTAGATGTCCACATTTGTCCAGGTGACGAACCAGGGAGTTAGATGTTCTATGAGCCCTGAGATCGTTTTTTGTGCTCATTCAAGCGTTTATTGAACCCTCGACCTGACTCACCGAAATAAGATGATGGACAACCGTTGCATGGAATACGGTAAATGACACTGAGATTATTATGCATATTATTATGTTTCTTAAATATTTTTCCTATTTTATTGGAAGATATTTTTGCTATATTTATTCCACCTTTTAACAAATAATCATCAATAGCTATGGTGTTTGTAGAATTAGGGACAGAAATAAAATGAGACTTATCCTTTCCCGGGGTCCGGACGTTTGAGCCATCGTAGATCTTCTTGGCTTTCCTCGTTGTCCTGGTGATCAAACCTCCGGGGTATTTCAGGTGAAACCTTTATCAACTTCGTTCTCAGACCATTTATAATTATTGTTACAGGACAAGTTGGACGAAATCAGCGATGGTAAGAGAAAGGTAACCCTACCCTTCTGGCTGGTAAGTAGATTAAATAAGGATTATGTTGTACTAGAACAAAAACTTAAACGTAGGCTACTTTGGTTATGTAATAACAGTGATTGGAACAAATTGGAAAGGAATGACTTTGTGACCAACCTTTCAGACAGACAGCTATCTAAAGACGAGAAATTGGTACTGTCTTTGGGACTTAAATTTGATATAGGAGGAAAAGGTAAGGACTACAAGAGAAATGTGAACAATAATTATAAATGGTCTGAGAACGAAGTTGATAAAGGTTTCACCCAAGGGGTAATAACATGTTACCAAGCCTTGGCCGATTGTAATCGTTTTGTTATTCCCAAAAGATTTAGAGAAGTCCTTCAGACTTTGAGTAATGATAATGACATTATTATCACCCACGCCGACAAAGGCGGCGGAGTAATTATTTTAAATAAAATTGACTATCTGGACAAAATGTCCGATCTTTTGAATGATGAATCAACATACGAAAGACAACCGGCCGGCAACGCTGATATAGAATCAGCAAGATTTAACACAGAAGCGAGAAAAATCCTACGTAAATCAACCAGGGGAAAAAAGTTGTTAGGATTACTAGAAGAAGCTCCAAAACCCCCGTTAATGCACGGTCTACCTAAAGTACATAAGGTAAATATCCCCATGAGGCCCATAACTTCAGGGATTGGTAGCGCTCCGCACAGACTAGCGAAATGTCTGGCAAAACCCCTTTCCAACGTCATCGGTTCCATCAGCGGGGCCCATTTAAGAAATTCTTCCGACCTGATCCAGAGACTTAAAGATCTAAATGTAAGTGATAAAAAGTTGGCAAGCTTCGATATAACAGCGTTATTCACAAATGTTTCTATTTTTGATGCCCTAGAAGCAGTGAAGAAAGTAACAACAGATATCGATGATGATATCCTTCCAGTCCCAAGATCTGATTATATAAAACTTATTTCCATGTGTGTCAAATTTGGATATTTTATGTTTAACAACATTGAATTTAAACAGATTAGAGGTCTCGCAATGGGGAGTCCATTATCTGCTGTCATGGCATGTTTATTCATGGAAGTATTAGAAATGGACAAATACATCAACATCATGGGAAGAGGTACCATTTGGTTAAGGTACGTGGATGACATAATCGTGGTGATGCCAAAAAGAACTAATATAGAAAATAAGTTGAGAAGACTCAACGCTGTGAATAAAGACATTCAATTCACAGTTGAACTAGAAAAAGAGTGTAATTTACCATTTTCAGACACGTTGATACACAGAGGTTCTCAACAGGTAAGATTCTCGGTGTACAGGAAACCCACCAATAGGGACGACTTTGTCCATTATTTTTCAGCACACAGCAGACGTGTTAAAACGGGTGTTCTAATAGGTTTCTTTCTCAGAGCTTTTCGTATCTGCAGTGAAGAATTCCTAGAGGATGAACTTACTTACATCAAGAATACCTTTAGGAAGCTGAAATACCCCGGAGGTTTGATCACCAGGACAACGAGGAAAGCCAAGAAGATCTACGATGGCTCAAACGTCCGGACCCCGGGAAAGGATAAGTCTCATTTTATTTCTGTCCCTAATTCTACAAACACCATAGCTATTGATGATTATTTGTTAAAAGGTGGAATAAATATAGCAAAAATATCTTCCAATAAAATAGGAAAAATATTTAAGAAACATAATACTATGCATAATAATCTCAGTGTCATTTACCGTATTCCATGCAACGGTTGTCCATCATCTTATTTCGGTGAGTCAGGTCGAGGGTTCAATAAACGCTTGAATGAGCACAAAAACGATCTCAGGGCTCATAGAACATCTAACTCCCTGGTTCGTCACCTGGACAAATGTGGACATCTACCTAATTGGAACAACGCAGAAATTCTACACGAGGGATTTGAGAAGAAAATGAGAAAAACTGTGGAAGCTGCACATATCGCCGCCAACAAGAACAACAACGACAGAGACGGATTTAAATGCCTCTCGAAAGCAGCAAGTGTCCTAATAATTAAATCGTTAGCCAAAGGGAAAACATGACGCTCATACCTTGGCGGGTTCCCTCTCACTACGAATATAAGAATTGTGATCCGTCTGTAATGCTGTAGTCCTCTGAAGAAGACCAAGTTGGTCGCAACGTTAGGGCAATAAACTCTATTCCTAACACATCTTCGTTTGCCCTTCCCCACCCGCATTCTCTCTCTCATATATATATATATATATATATATATATATATATATATATATATATATATATATATATATATATAATGTATGTATGTATGTATACACACACAAACACAAACATACACACACAATCATATATATATATATATATATATATATATATATATATATATATATATATATATGTATATATATATTTTTTACTCTCACTTAGAATTAAGGCAAAATTATAGTCTGACTCGACCACCCCTTTTATAAAGGGGTTTTAGGCCTTTGTATATAGTATCCATACCACCAAATATACATATATATATATATATATATATATATATATATATATATATGTATATATACATATATATATATATATATATATATATATATATATATATATATATATATATATATATATATATACTGGGTACTGCCAGAGTATTCTATTCAGACATGACCTACAAAATTGTAACCCAGGAGGAAGAAGTAAACGATAAACAGGTTATATAGGTCAAGGTTGTTCGAGTTGGCTCTAAAAATAATCTTCGTTGTAGGCGACGCACTAATGACGAGTTTATAATGTTTATGTTTTATAGCTCGACCATATATGGTCAGGTCGACAGCCCAGAACGAGCTTATGTTTATGTGTCTCCAATAACGAGTGGCCAAGGCCTCAATACAATAATATCTTGATTTCTTTTGCGTCATGACACTGTACAGTAGGATCAGAAGTCCTCAAACACTATATTCGAGGCTAATTGCATTTGGGAATTTTATTACTAAATTCCTGAAATAATTTCCTGTATCGTATCTAAATTGTACGATTTTTGTATTGAAAATGTATGGATGATATTATAACAAATGTTTCGTTTATATGATGAAAGCTGTGGATTGCTTAAAAGCTTTTGAGCGTCACTGTAGTATGATGTAAACAAGGGGTTAAGTATGTGTCAGTTAACTTAGATTCAAACGACATGGGCACTCAATAAGCGCATAACATTTTAAAGATGTTTTCTCACTGGGGCTCCGGATGGCTCTGTGGTAACGCTCTTGCATCACACGCTAAAGGTCTAAGTCCCTACCATAACACAAAGTTGGGTGCTGATAGTAAGGTTTCGTACACATGTATGTTTGTGCACTGTTCGAGTCGCCTGATGCCTTAATCAGACAAAACACACGTACACACACACACACACACACACACACACACACACACACACACACACACACACACATATATATATATATAAACACATACATACACACGCACAAACACACACACACACACACACACACACACACACACACACACACACACACACACACACACACACACACACACACACACACACACACACACACACAAAGACAGTCCTATCACATGCACATTCTGACCTTGTACTAAAACCTTCATTCTATTTACCCAGACATGCCCGTGAATGGGGGAGGGGAGGTGCTTGCCTGTGTGAAAGAAGAAAGCACACCAACATCCCTTGGGTCTACCCTAACACTCCCCGCTGAGCGTGGGTGGACCAGCACATTGCAGATTACGTTGTAGCAAACGCTGTCTGGTGATTTTATTGATCTTGAGGGTCAGACCCTGGTCTGAACAGACCCGTGATGGATCGAGACCCCGTTCAGAAAGAGGGGCGATACTGAAATGAATGAAATTGTCTGGCGTTTGTCAAGGACAAGTCTATAGCATATGTCATAACCATGGAAGTGTTTTTTATATAAACACAACCAATCCTTATCCCGCTTCTTCATTGTACCCATGGAAACACGAGTTTCGTTTTTATGTTATATACTTTTCTGTATGATATTTCTTTTACAGCATATTTCATTGGATTATATTGTATCACTGTACACAATGGAAGGTATATTAGCAGACATAAATCCAGAAGGATGATTGAGCTTATGGTATTAACTGTACATAAGCATCTTACGTAGATAAGAAGGTCAGCATAGTATATATTAAGTTACTACGACCTCGTTCATATGAAATCGTTCATGAAAATGGTTTCCAGAACCATGAGAAAGAGCACATGCCCACTCTTTTAAACACACACAAATATACATATATACACGCAGTCACGCAGTGTTGTACA
>NC_134806.1:6116259-6121259 GCF_046742065.1 Oratosquilla oratoria | reverse complement strand
CTCCTCTTCCTTTGCGTATGCACACACAAACTTTGTAAGCATCTTACCACGCGACGAAAAAACCCGGAGACAATAGAAGTTGATTAGCTTGACAAGTTTGGCCCCTCTCCCCCTGACTTCCCTCCCCCTTCACCCTCCCACTTACCCCCCCACTCCCTCCAACTCAACTCGTGACCTACCACAGTGTGTGTACACGGCACCAGCCAGGTAATTCTCTCACCTGTTGCGTGTCCGGGGGACAGAAGAGGAGGAGAAGGAGGAGGAGGGGAGGTGGAGGTGGGAGGGGCGTGGAGATGGAGATAGAAGGAGTATCTTCTTCGTCTCTCCGCTACCAATAGAGTGGTCGCGGATTGATCGCATTTTGGGTCTGCTGGGTCACCAAAAATTTCTCGAAAAGAAGTTTTTTCTTTTCGGAGGCGGAGACGCGGAAGCTGTGTTGCAAGGAGTCTTCGCGGACTTCTTCGTCAGGAAAAACCGCTCTTCTTTGTGGCTGCGGAGAGTCTACACCAGAGCATGGGTTCTTATAGTGGGGTCCGTGGCTCTTCCAGAGGGGGTCCGTGAAAGCCATATGGCAACACTGGTGGAATGTTATCCATTGACAGTGTACATCTAGCGGCCGTCAGGAGTGTATATATCATGAATAAACGGGTAAAAAAAAGTTCTATTTCTATTATCTTTGTGTCTTGCTATACTACTTTTGACCCAGGGTAGTGGGCGAGATACAAAGATGACCCGTCATCCAGGAGGAGCCAAGATAAGAGGGAGGGAGGGAGGGAGGGGGTGAATGGGAGTGGAGTATGTGGGGATGGAATGGGTGGGAGTGGATTTTATGCCTTTGTTTTTTGGCTACCTCCCTTATAAGGGAGAAAAAGCCATTGGTATATGCATGTATACATGTATGTATGTATGTATGTATTGCTTATTTTTGTAATAATATCTTTATGTTAATTGTTATTTTGTGTTTGTGTATGTTCCCATTTTGTGTTAGGGGTCCTTAGTTTATTTTCTGTCATAAAAAGGGGGTCTTTGATTGAAAAAAAAAAAAATGAGAGCCTTTGCTTCAGAGGACGCTTACTTATGACCAAATACGTCATCTTTCTCTCATATACACAGATAGCCTAGGTAAGTGGTAATCACCAGTAGCCATTGAAATTAATCCAGGGATCAGTGTTCTGCTGTGGCGCGGTCAGCTTCGTACTCGTCTCACGGTCACATTAGCCCGAGTTCGAACCCAGCAGGTGCCTATGACTTCCACTTGTCTGAGGTGCACATGCATATAGGGCAAAGGTTGCAGTCGTGGCTGAGGCTAAGCGTCTCTTGGTGTGAGCCTCTCACCTGTTTTGGTGCTCTGGTTTGCCTATTTTCTTAAGTTTAAGAACGAAATTGTTCACCAGGTATTGGCTCTTAGAATGAAGAGATTGAGGGATTTGCCAACATGACACCTTTATTTTATTTAATTATCTATCTATTCATTCATTAATATATTTAATTCTTTATTTGATATTTCATTTACCTGTTTATCTATTTATTTATCTATTCACCTATTTACACATTCATTCATTCATGTATTTGTTTACTTGTTCATTAATCAATTTATTTATCTATTTATTTACCCGTTTATTTTTTATTTATTTTTTTTTTTTGGGGGGGACTTTTGTCATATGATTATTTTACCTTGAAAAGTAACCCCTCATCTTGCCGCCAGACGATTTTATTCAGCTACAATGGTCAACCACTCAATATAGGGACACCCTAGAGTCTACGCATACAAAGTCTGTTCACTCTTATGACCGAGTCGATACGTCACATGGCTCTTACTGTCCAGTTAGGGTAATATGACGTCATACATTACCCCGTCCTTTGTTACAAAATCTTGTATGGAAGCAAACTGTACACCTAAATTTAGATTTAGAATTAGATGTAGATTAGATTTACTTTTTTTTTTTTTTTTTTTTTTTTTTTTTCCTTTTTTTTCTTTTTTTTTTTCTCAAGTGTCAGGTAATTGATCTAGGGAAGCTGGTTTAGCCACCCACGTGAGTTTTTGATTGTGTCCAGGTAAAAACTGATCGATTTTATTTAAGTTACTGGGGAGGGGGAAGTAGAGGGGAAAAGGGTGTGGGGGGGGGAATCTTCATGGGGGGACGGGTTAAGCTATTCCGAGTGAACTTTTCTCTGACTGACTCTGACAAAAGTTGTTAAACAGTTGATGCGTACGAAGAAGTACAGTATGAGGAGGAGGAGGTGGTGAGGACAAGGAGGTAGGGAGGAGGAGGAGATGGGGAAAAGGAGGAGGAGGAGGAGGTGGGGAGCAGAATCAGGAGGTGGGGAGGAGGAGGTGGGGAAGAGAAGGAGGAGGAAGAGGTGGGGAAGAAGAAGAGGATGATAATGAGATGGAGGATGAGCATGAGGAGGAAGAGGATGAGGTGTAATATAAAGAGGGGAGGCGGATGAGGAGTAGAACAGCGTTTTTCAAACTTTTTTTTTTACTGCGACACACACACACACACACACACACACACACACACACACACACACACACACACACACACACACACACACACACACACACACACACACACACATATATATATATATATATATATATATATATATATATATATATACATATATATATATATATACATATATATATGTATATATATATGTATATATATATAATTATATTTAAAAACTAGATATAGTACGATATCTAAAAGTGCAGAGAGTAAGTCTGAGTTCACTAAAAAATTAATAAAGACTGACAGGAATATAAAAGGTAAGCATATGAAATTAGTAAGACAGGGAAAAAAAAGATGTTCGGTACGAAACTATTGACAACTAGCTATTCAATCGTTACTCATCAAATAAGGTTGTTCCAATATTAGAACAACTTTATATGTATGTATATATATTATATATATATATATATATATATATATATATATATGTATATATATATATATATATATGTATATATATATAGAGAGAGAGAGAGAGAGAGAGAGAGAGAGTGAGAGAGAGAAGGAAAAAGGAAAATAAGGGAAGAGGGAGAGGGAAGGAGAGAAATAAATAAGAGAGATATTTCAGAAAACGTTCATTTTTCATCATCATCTCTTCCTCCTCCTCCTCCGCCTTGCTCTCACTTCCGTATTTTTAATTTCCTTTCTTTTTTGTCGCGACCCATTTTATCTTTCACGCGACCCACTGAAGAGTCGGTACCCACATTTTAGAAAACGCAGGAGTAGAAGAAGTGATAGTAGAAAGAAGATGAGGATCATGTGGAGGAGGAGCATGATGAGGAAGAAGAAGATTATAAGGAGGAAGAGGAGGAAGAAGAGAAAGATCATAAAAAGGGGGATGGGTATGAGGAGGAAGAGGAGAAAGAGAAAGAGAGGAAAGAAGAGGAAGAGATGTGTGAAGAGGGAGAGGAGGAGAAAGTGTTTGAGAAGGATGAAGAGAAAGAATAGGAGAAGAAACAAGAGGAGAATGAGGAAGGGTACAAGGAGGAGAGATCGAATAGGAGGAGGATGAAGAGGAGAAATAGGGAAGAGAAGAGAAAGAGGAGGAGAAAGAGAAACGAGGGGAAGAGAAGAGGAGTGGAAAGAGGGTTAGGAAGAGAAGAATGAGAAAGAGGAGGAGGGCGAGAAAGGAAAGAAAAAAATAGAAAGAGGAGAAGGAAGAATAGGAGACAAAGGAGAAAGAGGAGAAAGAGAAAAAAAGAGAAAGAAGAGAAGGAGGAAGATGAGACGTAGGAGGCAATGGAGGAGGAGGAGGAGGAGGAAGAGGAAGAGTAGGAGGCAAAGAAGGAGAAGGAGGAGGAAGGAAGAGAAATAGTAGGAAGCCAAATAAAAGGAAAAAGAGGCGGAGGAGGAGACAGAAGAGGAGGATGAGGAGGAAGAGGAAGAGGAGGAGGAGTACTGGTCTGCTCAGAGGAGGCAAGTACCGCATCATGTGTGACCTTGAGATGACCTCCCTCGCTCCCCACCCCGTTCCCCCACCGCACCCCGTTCCCCCACCGCACCCCCTGGGGGCGGCTGTTGCTGCCGTTGCATTGATGAAGGTTTATCAGCCACATCGCTCACGTAATGAGTTTCAACCCCAGAGTATGGCTGGCTGACTGACCGACGAGCTGACTGGCTGGTGAGTCCAGAGAAATGTAGGCTGCCAGTTCAGTCAGTAGGCTGCTTATTTGTCTACTTGGCTGTTTGGCTAGTTGGACGTTTGATTGGTTCAGTTTTTTGGTTTGTTGGATAGGTGCGTAGAAGTGTATACATGCAGTTTTTTGTGTGCGGTCTTGGATCACGTGTTGGACTCGTGATCGACAGCTATTTCGCTCCAGGATGAGAGCTCAGAGCACATATACAGTATGGCCGATCTATGGGTAATGCTGTGACCTTACTAGTACACACACGCACACCCAAGTCCCCGCCCACGAGAGTTGGAGTAACGTTTCGCAGCGCAGCGATACTGAAATTATTTTAACCCTGAGTGGGATTCGAACTCGAACCTCTGTAGCAGCAGTTGCGAATGCTACCACTGCGCCGTCGAGTCGTGTGTATGTGTGTATGTGTGTGTGTGTGTGTGTGTGTGTGTGTGCGCGCGCGAGCTCATGTGTATGTGCGTGCATGCTTGTGTATGTGTACACTGCGTGTGCATATTCGGATATACATTTGAGTACATATACATGTGCATCTTACGTATGTACACGTACGTCCTCCATGTATACATGCATGTATACTTAGGTGTGCGTTACCTAATACAGTTATGTCATGAAAGCTACGTCACGGGAGGGAAGGAAGGAGACGACGTGACGTAGCGTCGTTGTGTGATATAAATCACACAAATGAGATACGGGGGAGCTTTGTAAGACGAGAAGTTTCAAGTTCGGGAGAGGGGAGAGAGTGGGAGAGAGTGGGGGGGGAACGTGGGTCCTCGTGTGAGGGGGGAAGGGGGTGGGAATCATGTGAAGGAGGCGAGGAACTATGGGGAGCTTCATTCAA
>NC_134806.1:6088759-6096259 GCF_046742065.1 Oratosquilla oratoria | reverse complement strand
TGTAGCGACGCTCTAACTCGCTCGGCCAGCAAACATACAATATGAATAAATGGGGTGAAAGGCTCGATATACATAAGAAGAATAGGAAGCTAGAGAGCGAATAGAAGCTGAGAAGTCTCGAGAGTGAGGACTTGGAAGGAAAGACACAATGCAAATGAATGGAATATAAGACTTCATGTTCATAACAAGAGCAGACGATGGGGACAAAACCTCTCCATCGCTTCCTCTATCCAGGACTGTCCTAAGATTATGAAAAACTTTCTTGTGTTAGATGAAATACCTAGACAGTATAGCCTCTAGGTAAAAAACAAAACAAATGAATAGATAACTTAATGAATAAATAAATGAATAAAAATGAAGATAATAGACGCAGATAGACAAACAAATACATGAATAGGCAAATTAGTATATAAATAAATAAATGAAGATATGTGACATGTGGCTCTGAGATGAGAATGTTAAAAGATTCTTGGTGTCTATCTGGGATGACAGAATGGGTAGCAGGTTCGCTGGGGGGAGGGGTGTCAAAGGGAGGATTGTCTGGATGAAGTCAGTCGGATGAAGGTCCGGAATGAAGAGAGCGGATGTTTCTTATCCTTATTCCATTATATTTACATTATATTTGTCTGAATTGCGCTACATTGACTTTTCAATTATTTTTCGCAGCGCAAACCAAACTCATGACATTAAGGTGCATTCACACATGGACAGAAGAGCCCTTTCTGCCTAGTATGAAAGATGAGTTGGCCAAATCACAGCGTCCACGCACATTATTAGCAAATGAAGTTCACTCGACCATAGGAAATGCTCTAATAGGTCACTCGTCCTGCAGCTTTCCACTATATAACTTGGATTACCCTTTTGTCGGCATTGCATACATCTGTTGACGCAACCAACGACGGGCTCCCGGTCCAAATTTACTTATACCCGAGCCGGGAAGTGAGTTCTGCTTCTGAACAATGTTTTTTTTTTTTCCCTTTCTTTCAGCAATGTATGTTTAAAGCATTTGTAACTGTGGTTTTTGTTATACTTTCAGTGTTCATACTCATAGATTCAATGAGAGGAGAGAGGGGAGGAGTGAAAAGGAGAGGAAAGGAGAGAAGAGAAGAGGAGAGGAAAGAAGAGATTAGATGAGAGGAGCGGAGAGGAGAGGAGAGGAGAAGAAAGAAGAGAGGAAAGAAAAGGAAGCAAGAGGAGAGGGAAGGAGAGGAGAGGAGAGAGGAGGAGATTAGAGGAAAGAAGAGGAGAGGAAAGGAGAGGAGATGAGAAGAGAGATGAGAGGAAGGGAGGAGAACAGAAGAGAGGAGTCTGTAGGGTAGAAGTTTACTGTCGACATAGTCTGCCATTTTAATTAATTGCAACCCATTAAACAGAGAAAAGGAGAGTGGAACAATGGCGAAATGGAAAATAGAGGACAGCACAGTTGAGAAGAGAGGAGAGGAGAGGACAAAAGAGGGAAGGGAAAGGAAGGGGAGGGGAGAGGAAAGGAAGGGGAGGGTAAGAGAAAGAAGGAGATGCGAGAAATGGAGATAAGAATAGAGAGTAAGATAGGGAAAGAGAGGGGAGGGGAGAAGTTGGGGGAAGAGAGAGAAGGGGAGAGGATGGAATGGGAGGGAGATATGGATACCGTAGAATATAGGCTAAATGAAAGAAGAGTTGTGGGGACAAAAGAGAAGAAAAAGAGGGGGACATAGAGGAAGAGGGGAGGAAGGTGACAAAAAGGAGGAGGAGGAGAAAGAGGAGCGGTAGCAGCAGGAGGAGGAGGAGGAGGAGGAGGAATTAATGAAAGAAGAGATAGGAAAAAAAAGTCTTGAAATGGAGAAGGCAAAGAGAAGCTGGAGAAATGAAAAGGAGGGTTTAATGATCCGTATTGTTCTGTGTGTGTTTGTGTGTGTGTGTTTTTTTTTCCTCACTGCCTCTTCGCAAATGCATGTTGCCGCATTCTTTTCCAACTCGAACCAACAAACCGTCCGACAGAATACCATAAACATCCTCAGAAGAGAAAAATTTGGGCAGTGATCAGAGGTCTAATTAGTCCCCCCCCCCCTTTTTTTTTTTTTTTTTGCAAAAGTGTGAGGATGCGATACCAACACGGTTTCCCTCCCTTGCTGAATGAAATCACCTGGCGGCAGATGTAATAAACATTAAAAAAAAAAATCAAAGAGTGAGACGCTTTACGGGCTGTTTCCTGACAAGGGTGTGGACCCCCGTGAGATGCTCCTTTGTCCTCACGGATTTTTTCTCACCCTCTCACGAGTGACGTCACACATTGGATAATTATGGACAAGGGTGACAAAGGAAGAGGTTGACTGTAGACCATTTGCTTCGTAAAGAGATCGAATGAATGAATAAATAAATAGATAAGTATGTGAATAAATGAATGAATATAGATGAATAACTAGATAAGTGTTTAGATAAACACAGAAATCAGTCAATCAGTCAATCCATCAGTTGACAAGTTAATAAGCAAACAAATAAATGAATATAAACAAAATTAAACAAACAGATTAATTAATATAAACAAATTCATAAACTAATAACAAACAGACAAACAAACAAATATCAAACAAATAAACAAACCAATAGATTGGCACAGACAAGCAAATATATTAATACAAACAAAAATAGATAAACTAACAAATAGGTTAATACTAACAAACAAACAAATGAAATTCTACAAACAAAAAATAAACAGATTAATATAAACATAATTTTATATAAACAAACAATAAAACAAAAATTAATATAAACAAACAAATAAACAAGCAAACGCACCATCAAGCAAACAGAGAAGCAAACAAATTAGTTTATAAGCAAACAAACAAATAAAGAAACAAAGTAGTCGGATGACATTACAGCCAAATGCAGCCGCGTTTCTCCAAATGCACCAATTTGTGTTTTATGTCCTTCTTCCGGGGAACATTTAAATCATAAATTGCTGAGGGGGTGGGTGGGAGGAGGAGGGGGGAATGGGGGTTAATTCCCTCAGCTGAATAAAATCACCAGACGGCAGTCAGAAAAATATAATGATGAAGCCTTTATTTATATTATTGACTATTTAACTACTGTCCCTTGTTGAACATATAAATTGAATACTTGAACAATATTGAACATTTAGACGAAATCGTCTGACATCAGCCAGAACAAACGTTATTAAGAACGTTCACTTTTACTAATGTACCTTTGATTGCTTGTTCTTGTTGAACACACGGACTGAATATTTGAACAATCACGAACACATGTCAGAGCGACAACCGTGGAGTCCATTGTTAATTTATGTGCATTCATGCATTCGTAGGAACGCATCATGTAGATGGCCAGCATGACAACAGCATGGACTGCATGCTGACCGCCAATGCTGTGTTCCATTGCACTGCAGTAGTCACGGTTCTTTCCTCTCTCTCTCTCTCTCTCTCTCTCTCTCTCTCTCTCTCTCTCTCTCTCTCTCTCTCTCTCTCTCTCTCTCTCTCTCTCTCTCTCTCTCTCTCTCTCTCTCTCTCTCTCTCTCTCTCTCTCTCTCTCTCTCTCTCTCTCTCTTTTAATTAAATTATTTCATTCTATATTGTTCCATTGTATTCTGTTTCATTTGATCTCATTCTGTTTTATGTTCTTTTGTTTTATTTTAAACGTTTATGTTCATGTTCATATTCATATTCATGATCATGTTCATGCTTATGTTCATACTCATGCTTATGCTCATATTCACGTTCATGTTCATGCTAATGTTCATACTCTTGCTCATACTTATGCTCATATTCATGTTCATGTCTATGCTCATACTCGTGTCCATTTTCATGCCCATGTTTATGCTCATGCCCATCCTCATGCTCATACTCATGTTCATGTCTATCCTCATGCTCATGTTTATGCTCATGCTAACGCTCATCCTGATGCTCATCCTCATGTTCATGTACATGATTTTGCTCATGCTCACGCTCTTGATCACGCTTATGCTCATACTCATCCTCATGCCCATCCTCATGCCCATCCTCATGCCCATGTTCACGCACATACTCATGTTCATATTCTCCTATGAATGATAACAATGGGTAGAACACGGAGAAGACCAATTGGTCCAGCACGTGAGACCAGGAAACGCGTGCAGCTGCTGCCCGCGGCTGCGTTCACACGGAAGGTGAGCGGTGGCTGGCACGCTGCAACTTTAATCCTTACAAATTCAAAATCCAATAATGCTCTAGGTTCGTCCACATCGTGAAGTTACGACGTAAATAGTGGAGTTACGTTTTCTTTTTCGTACCAAACGCGAGGTTACGATGTAGGCGTTTTCCCGTTCAGATTGTAAAGTTATGATGTTGATAAGTACAATGAGGTTATCTTTTCATTCACATCGTAAAGTTTCAATACAAACAAATGTACAGGTTGTTTATCCGATCACTCGCATCGTAAAATTACGATATGTTGAAATACATTCCACAACCATGTACAGAACTATTCATCTTTTTTAATATACATCTGGCGCTTTAAACATTTTCGGTTTGTCGTTTATAAATAAAATAATCATTTAAAACACGCACATCTGTTATCACTGGAATGGATTCAATGAAAAAAAAAATATATATATATATATATATATATATATATATATATATATATATATATATATATATATATATATATATTATTATTATTATTTTTTTTTTTTTTTTTTTTTTTTTACAGCCTTTAAAATTCTAAGCTCAGCTCAGCTGTTATCCTAAGATTAGGGGCTCCCTCGGCCTTGCTTGGAGTACTTATCTTGTGTGTGGAGTGCCTTTGTGGAGTGACTCCGGTGGATCTCGGGCTGCATGTGGATCCCTCTCTGGCCATAAGGGGTTATCACACTGAGCTTCCACGTTGTCCACCAGCTCCGACAGTTGAGAGTTCGTTTGAGTAAAAACGACTTCGGTTACAATATTTCATTTTTCAAATCTCCAAATATCAAATTATCTTTCCGTCATATACAGCAAAAAGCTAAATGATGAACTTAGAGATTATAAACCTATACAAATGTTAGAAACATTATCGAAATGTTCTTAAAGAAGTCAACATTTCTGTCAGGAAAGTTATATTCTAGATATTCAAATGGAGGTTGGAGGTAGGATGTCGGAGGAAAAATAGCCCAGTGTGATAACTGAGCTTCTCTACTGTTGACGATTCTGTGCCAGGTTCATCAAGTCAGTTTCGTCTTCATTTCGTTTTCTCACCTCTTCCTATATGTTATCTATCCATCTTCGTCTTGGCATTCTTCTTCGTCTTCTTTCTTCTATTGTTCCTAGGAATTCTTACCTCGGTTTCGTTCATCCTAGCAACATATGACTATATCTATGCATTTATCTATTTTATCTATTATCATTTATATCATAATTTTTTATGTATTTGTTTATCATTATCATATATATTTTTTGGCATCCGACCTAGTTATGGACCAAAAGGTCTCCTGTCGGCATGCTCCGCCTTTGTAATCCTTTGTAATATGAAGTCACTCGCTCGACGTAATGTCTTTGGAGTAATTTTGGAGTCTAAAGTATCCAGACTTATTAATGTTTATTTTTCTTGTCTATATTGTTCAATCATTTTATCAATATTTTCTTGGTCACTCTTCTTCTGATCTTTATATTTGCGTGCCTCGTATGTGTGTTTGTGGCGTCAACCGAAGCGTGCTGGTCTCGTATTCGCTTAGTTGTGGGTTCGAATCCTGCCCTTTTCTCCCATTCTCAGCCGTGTGTGTTACCTGCCCGAGCTGTTCAAGTACATGATAGGGTAAAGGTGATGGCTTCGGCCGCAGCCACTCATACTATACTCTCTGAAATATCTTATTAATTTTCTGTTTCTTTTCAAACGCATTTTGATAAGAGTCATTCTTTAGCCCCAATAATTCTTCCTTTCTTTTGGATGATCTATTTTCGTCGTCAATTACCAGCGCTTCTATCCTTGGAGACGATGTCGCACCAAAGAGAGGGAATCATAGAGACAGCAAAGGAGAGATATGATGAGGATACCAGAAAGAGGAACAATAGATTTTTTTTTTTTTTTTTTTTTTAGGCTCCAGTCAGAAAAGAACAGTGCGTGACTCTGATCCGTAGGGATGTGACTAAAGTATCTCTCCTTCTCTCTCTCTCTCTCTCTCTCTCTCTCTCTCTCTCTCTCTCTCTCTCTCTCTCTGTCTCTCTCTCTCTCTCTCTCTCTCTCTCTTTTTTTTTTTTTTTTTTTTTTTTTTTTTTTTTTTTTTTTTTTTTTTTTTTTTTTTTTTTTTTTTTTAAAGGGAAGGTTCAAAGCATCTTCCATCTGCCAGCAAGACTTCGTTAGTGTGTTATTTCTTTACCCTTTCAGGAGTTGAGTTTTGTGCCACTTTTATCTCTGGGTATTTATTTTTTCTTATTTTCACTAGTTTTACTTATATGTTAGTACAAACAAAATGTGTTACATTTTTTTTTGCACTGTCAAGTTACAATGTAAACAAAGTGATGTCAGTTTTTTTAACCACATCGTACTTGTTACTGTTCCTCATTCATGTCGTAAACTTACAACATAAACAAACACAGTGATGCTTTAATTTCTCACCCGCATCGTATAGTTACATCGTAAACAAACAATGGTGTAACATTTTCTCATTCTAGTCGTAAAGTTACAATACAACTAAGTCCAGTGGCGTTACTCTTTCTAATTCACATTGCAAAGTTGCAACATAAATGCGATGATGCTACATTTTCTCACCAATATCGTTTAGTTACGATATATATAGAATTATGCAACATTTTCTCATTTTTGTCGTAAAGTTACAACATAGGCACAGTGATGCTACAATTTCTCATTTACATCGTAAAGTTACAATATAAGTAAACTCAGTGACATTTTCTCATTCACATCATAAAGTTACGATAGGAGTAATCCCAGTGGTGTTACACCTTCTCTCATTTATATCGTAAAGTTACAACACAAACAAATCCAATGATGCTACAACTTCTCATGCATGTCTTAAAGTTACAACGTAAAACGGTGCAATGTTATTATATTCTCTTATTCACGTCGTAAAGTTACAACATAAGCAAACCCACATCGTAGTGTTACAAGATAATCAAACCCAATTCATGTCGTAAAGTTACAACATAAACATACAGAGTGAGGTTACATTTTATCATTCACATTGTAAAGTGGCAACATAAGTAAGTCCATTGACATTACATTTTCCCATTTACGTCGTAAAGTTACAACATGCAGTAACGTTGCATTACCTCATTTATATCATAAAATTATAACATAAACAAACACCGTGACGTTACATTTTTTCATTCATGTCGTAAAGTTACAACATGAACAAACACAGTGACATTACATTTTCTTATATCGCAAATTTACAACACAAACAAACCCAGTAACGTTATATTTTCTCACATCGTAAAGCTAAAATATAAACGAACCCAGTGATGTTACATTTTCTCATCCACATCGTGAAATTACAATATAAACAAAATGATATTACATTTACTCACTCACGTCATA
>NC_134806.1:6078759-6083759 GCF_046742065.1 Oratosquilla oratoria | reverse complement strand
CCGGGAGGGTAAAAGCTGTCAATCACGAGTCCAACACGTGATACAAGACCATGGTGAATCGCACACACACACACACACACACACACACACACACACACACACACACACACACACACACACACACACACACACACATACACACACACACACACACACACACACTTCCCTCTCTCTCTCTCTCTCTCTTTCTCTCTCTGTATCTCTATCTATCTATCTATCTATCTATCTATCTATCTATCTCTCTGCAAGAGGATGACACGTCGAAATCCATCAGAACGTTCTCGGGGAGTATTTCAACTTGAACTAGAAATCTAATTTTCTCTTTCTCTATTGTTTTTTCACCCACTTTCTAATCTATTTTTTCACATTTCCCGTGCACAAGAAGAACAAAGCGATGTCCCTCAGAACGTGGTTATGGGTCTTTGTATTGACCCTTTAGACTTTTCCTTTCCTGCAGCACTCAACAAGAACATTCCTTTTGGGTACTCGTAGGCGCCGTCGGGTGACGGAAGCCCGGGCGGACTTGTCTAAGGGCATCAGATGTCATTCCTCGCCGGCACTCGAGGCGTGGCGCTCCGTTGGAGGACCAGGGACCTGCTCCTTCTCACTCCAGGAGCTTTTCAGACGGACGCCATGTCAAGGTGCATCTCCGTCCTCCTGGGGATCCCCTCAGCCGCGCGTTTCCTCTTCCTCGTACGCCGCTTCGACGTCAGTGTCTGCCTCCTTGTGGAGGAGGATGAGGAGGAAGAAGAGTAGGATGCGTAAGGACGCTGAGAACCTTTCTCCGCCATCATCCCCAGCAGGTTTCCTACCTGGGGGATGTCGGAAGAAGCACACCACTTTTGCTGCTCCCAGTGCTACCAGTTCCGAGGGACGACGTGGAGGAGGAGGAGGAGGAGGAGCAAGAGGAGGAGGAAGAAAAATAGGAGACGGAAGAAAAGGAGGAGGATGAAGAGGAGTAGGAGGAGTTGGAGAAGGAGGAGGAGGAAGAGAGAGAGAAAGTGGCCCCAGACTCCCCTGAGAGCAAGTCCTCTGGCGGCCAGGTGCACCAGGTCGGCATCTATGGTGAGGTCTCATAAGGCCGAACTTGACAGTAAGCTACCCATGATCTATGGGTCGTTGTGACGACCACCCACGCACACTTCGACTACAAAGCAGTGGCAGTCGTACTCCTGTACGCAGGCGCGGGACATGTGGCAGAATATCGCGTCTTGTAGGGACTTCGCAGACGCTGCAGAAGACGTCTTCCTGGACAACGACCTCTTCTTCGTCACGCTGACTCTTCCAGGGTCCTCTACTCGGGCTAAGACGAAGAGGAAGCTTCTGGTGGTCAGTGTCGGGCACTGGGCCACGGGGTAGAGGACCCCGAGGGCACTCTAACGCTCCTGAAGAAGCTCTGGTCGATCTACAGGAGGATTGCGAGTTAAAGAATTCAAATGACGGCGTTTGTGATGAAGAAACAGTCGACTCAGGAGAAGGATGTCCAACAAGGACAAAAATGTAAACACAGACACACATACAAACAAGCAAAACTCTGTGCTGTTAAAAAAAAAAATCTTAACCAATCACTGAAGAGCAATTGCCGAGGGGCGGGGCTTCGTTGTCAGAGGTCGGTAAACGTTTGTTGATGACGTCATCGCCCATTCATAACGATACTTTTTCACCAAAAGAAAATTGTGAACTGTGAAGAACCCTGAGGTGAAAGAATTTATTGAAAACCAAGTGCACGTCCGAATGACGCGAAGAAAATGTGTCAGAAGCCGTTGAGAATTTTTTTTTTTAATTCAAATGCAAGAAACCGTTGCAAATGTTCCTACTTTAAAAATGTCTAGATCTATTTCATAACCTGTATACCTTAATATGTATATATATATATATAACTGTATGTGTGTATGTATTTACCTAGTTGTATTTTACGGGAAGGGGAGCTATGCTCGTGGTGTCCCTGTGTGTATGTGTGTGTGCATGTGCGTGTGTGTGTGTGTGTGTGTGCGTCTGCGAGCGTGCGTACAGTATATGCGTGTGTGCGTGTCTGTGTGTATGTGCGTGCGTGTATGTATGTGTGTGCACATGTGAATCTAAAGCAATGCAATACACTGCTAGGTCTGATATATATTCGACACTCAGGTTCGTGAATAATCGCCGGTGTCGACTGACGCTCCCGAATCAGGATCATCATCATCGCCAGATTGTTTTCGATTCATTCGGAGCAAAATCTATTGTTGGACCGATGCCTATAATGGCCTCGCCTCTCACAAACAGGGACACGAGCGAATCAACAGCCGCCTATTGTTGCTTCACCTCTAGTACAAGTCTTATTCGACGGACGAGGCCGAATCTCCACTCGGCGGTTAGGTTTCATGGGACGAAAAAGGATGCGCAAGCACAAACACACACACAAACACACACACACACACACACACACACACACACACACACACACACACACACACACACACACACACACACACACACACACACACACACATACATGCACACACATTTTATGTATGTGTACATATATATATATATGCAATAAAAACACTAGGAGCGTGTGTTCACAAATACGTAAGTAACCACTAGGAAAAGTAAACTAACGAAGCAGAGCGCTTTCGTATAATTACATCTTTGTATCTGCACTGAAGATGTAATTATACGAAAGCGCTCTGCTTCGTTAGTTTTCTTTTCCTAGTGGTTACTTACGCATATATATATATATATATATGCACAAATTTCACAAGTCACACGTGAATCACAAATATGCAGAGTCCACTAGGAAAAGGAAAAACACACGGAGTCCAAGCGCTTTCGTGATATATTCACATTATCAAGGAGTACAGAAAGATGAGAACAAAGAATGGAGATACAGAGTATAAATAGGACAAGAGAGACATTTACCCTCCTCTCCGAAGCCTGAAAGCTCAGGTTGGGCCACTCGGTGAGGTCGTGGAAACATATTACTATTACATTAACTTTTAAAATATGTACTATTTATATTACTGATACTCTGTATCTCCATATGTACTATTTATATTACTGATACTCTGTATCTCCATTTTTTGTTCTCATCTTTCTGTACTCCTTGATAATGTGAATATATCACGAAAGCGCTCGGACTACGTGTGTTTTTCCTTCTCCTAGTGGACTCTGCATATATATATATATATATATATATATATATATATATACCCATATATATATACATATATATATATATATGTATATATATATACACACACACACACATATATATATATATATATATATATATATATATATATATATATATATATATAGAGAGAGAGAGAGAGAGAGAGAGAGAGAGAGATTCTGACAGGTTGACGTAAGTGGAGTAGGAAACACAGGAGTCTTAATCTGAGTTTATTCCTGACTAGTTTCGCATATATATATATATATATATATATAAATATATATATACAGATATATATATGTATATATAGAGAGAGAGAGAGAGAGAGATTCTGACAGGTTAACGTAAATGGGACTAGGAAACATAGCAGTCTTAATCTGAGTTTATTCCTGACTAGTTTCGCATATATATATATATATATATATATATATATATATATATATATATATATATATATATATATTATATATATATATATATATATGTATGAATTTTACCAAGAGCTTTAACCGTCGAAGACCGTAGTTGAATCAGTAAATTCATGTGTAGTTGTTAGTAGTGTACCAGAGATTACAAAGGAAGATGTAGAATTTGCCCTAAAAACTATGAAACGAGGGAAAGTACCTGGGGAAGATGGTATATCAATAGATCTGTTGAAAGACGTTGGGAAATTAGTTCATATTAAATTAGCTCGGTTGTAAACCCAGTGCTTACGTCAAGAAAGCGTTCCTGATGCGTGGTGCAATGCTATAGTGATTTTGCTTCATAAAAATGGGGACCAGAAGGACTTTGATAACTATCGACCTATTAGCTTGCTATTAAATGTATATAAAGTATTCTCCAAGATCCTTACAAATAGACTAAGTCAAGTTTTAGATAGAAACTAACCGAGAGAACAGGCAGGCTTTAGAAGCGGATATTCGAATCTAGACCATTTGCAGGCCATAAACCAACTAATCGGGAAAATGACAGAATACAATATACCTCTGTGTTTAGCTTTTGTAGATTACGAGAAGACCTTTGACTTGATAGAACAAGTAGCAATACTAAACTCGCTACGCAAACAGGGTACGTGTGTACATGTGTTTATATGTGTGTGTATGCATATCTGTGTATGTGTGTGTGAATGTGTATGTGTGTGTGTGTGTATGTGCGCGCGTTTGTGTGTATATGAATATCTGTGTATGTGTGTGTCTATGTTCGTGTATGTATATCTGTGTATATGTGTATATGTGTGTGTGCGTATGTATTTGTATGTGTATGCATATCTGTGTATGTGTGTCTATGTGCATGTATGTATATCTGTGTGTGTGTGTTTATGTGTGTGTATATATATATGTGTGTGTGTGTGTGTGTGTGTTTATGTGCGTGCGTGCTTGCACTAGCGTGTATATGATTATATACATGTGTGTGTATGTGTGTATTTTTGTTTATTGGTGAGTGATTTAATTACGTGTACGTTTGTGTACATGTATTCATTCTTGTGTATTTGTACATGTGCATAAATGCATGTGATGACGCAAACGCTATCATGCACAGCAGTTATTGCTACGATGAGATTAATAACATTAGGAGTAACAAAAATGTATATAAAAGTAAAAAGAAGAGAGCAGTAATGTTAGCACTTACACTAAAAACATTCAACTAACAAAAGAAACAAATTAATTATAATTACAACAACGAATCAGCTATTACAAATCCGGCAATACAAATAACACACACACACACACACACACACACACACACACACACACACACACACACACACACACACACACACACACACACACACACACACACACACAAATGAACAAACGCAACAAAGTCAGAAAAAACATCTATAAAAACA
>NC_134806.1:6066259-6068759 GCF_046742065.1 Oratosquilla oratoria | reverse complement strand
GCTCGAGAGAGAGAGGGACAGAATAAAAGATACAGATAGACAGACTGATAGACAGAATCCCCCAGTTTCATATACGTTCTGTATACTTTAGCCAACATTGAGTATCAAAAAGTTGACCGAACTCGCCCGGGCTCTGCCGAACGCTACCGGAAGCTGAAACTTTCCGTAATGCTTGGATGATTTCGGGATTCGAACTCCAGAGGGCTCAACCAACAGAAGGCCTTCGACTCCAAAAGCAGAAGAACAAGAGACTTTGGCAGAAGCTTCCAAAAGCTGGTAATTGTCATGATGGAATTAAGAATGATGTTAGTCCCGAAATAGATTATACGATTTGATTTTGCCTGAATTAATTAAGCGTTATGTAACCGTTAGATTTTATTTCGGTGGCTTGATTCTAACCTATTGAAATGAACAATGAGATAAATGCCCCTGTTGTAGAATATCTCATGGCTGAAGAGGAGGAGGAAGAGGAGGAAGAAGAGGAGGAGGATAGGGTTACTTTGTGAGCAGAAACCCTTACAAAGGATTACAAAGGCGAGCATGCCGACAGGAGACCTTTTGGTCCATATCTAGGTCGGATGCGAAAGAAAAAATCATAATGATAATAAATGAATAAATAAAAACTATAATAATGTAAATAATGACGAAGTATGCCTTTATATCAACTGCCGCCAGGTGATTTTATTCAGAAGAAGGGAACCTACTCCAACACAAAACCAGTCGATGACATGATGACGATAATTGTCGACGACATTTTTGTCTTGTGCGTAGGTGACGACATTTGAATTTCGACATTGCCAATCGACGAAGATTCCTAATCACATGATTGGACATGTCCAGTCACGCTGAAATGAGAAAGATATGCACCAACTTGCATCTCTACGGCAAGGAGACAACTCTGTACTGAATATAATCTCCGATAATATAAGTATTATTGTTATGTATGTATGTACCTATATATATGCATGTATGTATGTATGTATGAGAGTTGACACCTTAACGTGGTGGATAGGCTTGAGAATCTTAATGATTACAAAAGCTATGTCGATGGAGAGGAAATCTCTGCAGGGTCACACATATCGAACAGGTTTTGTAGGAAAGATCATACAAAGAGCAGCTCAAACACAGTCGCAGGACCCACTGCTAACCGCCACGTCCCTGATGGCAAATTGGGAAATTCCTCATAGATATATGGGGTACCGTCATAATGACGGCGTGAACCATTGGGCACCCTATAGATATAGGGCTTCACCGAATATAATGAACAAGGTGACACCAGAGAAATATCTCACCAGAAACCAGTTGGCACGGAAGTGAGATTACTGCCAACCCCTCTTTATAGCACAACCAAAACAAAACCGGGCGTTCCTGTTGGATCATCGTCTCCTAAAGATCCAACTGCATTGCCTCGTGAGTAAGCACTGTCCAAGCAGATCCAAGTCTTGGACATTAAACAACATGAAGAAAATGAAGATCTATACTTACAACGTAAGAAATCTCTCAGAAGACCACAGACTGAAGATTTAATGGAAGAACTAGACAAAATCAAGTGGGACATCGTAGGACTGAGCGAAGTCCGAAGAACGGAAGAAAAGCTGATACAATTACAAGATGGTCACCACCTGTTCTATTATAGAGGTAAGGACAAAGAAAGATCTAGTGGAGTAGGATTCTTGATAAACCGAGAGGTTGCTGGTAACTTAGTCAAATTCAGTAGTTTATCAGACAGAGTAGCTTGGATTGTGATTAGGTTGTGTAAAAGATACATACATACATATACCAAGGCTTTTCCCCCCTGTAAAAGATACACTCTAAAAATAGTTCAGGATTATGCACCAACTTCACAGAGTTCAGACGATGAAATCGAGTCGTTCTATGATGATATAAGTCAAGTAATGGATCAAGAAAAAAGTAAGCACACGTTGTTAATAGACGACTTTAATGCTAAAGTAGGGAAGAAGATGGGAGATGAGACGTGCATTGGTAAGTTTGGAGTAGGTGAAAGAAATGACAGAGGCGAGATGTTAGTCAATTTTGCAGAGAAATACAATATGAGGATAATGAACACTCTTTAAAAAGCGTGTAGGTCGTAAATGGACGTGGAGAAGTCCAAATGGAACAACAAAGAACGAAATAGACTTCATATTAGGAGATGAGAGCAAAAACGTTAGTAATGTTACGGTGATAAATGAAGTCAACATAGGTAGTGACATAGAATGGTAGGTTTTACAGCTAAATTAAATTTCAGAGCAGAGAGAAATAAACTAAGTTTAAAAAAGAAATAAACCTTGCAAAGGTTAAAGATAATAATAAGAAAATTCAGTTAGAAATTAAAAATAGATTCGAAGCTCTAAGAACTAAGGAGGACACCGTGAAAGAAATTAATTTGAATTTAGTGAATATCATTAGGGAATCAGCAGAGAAAGTAGGAAGTACAAAAAACATTAGAGAAAAGAAATACTACAAAGCTACAAATGACCTAATTAAAAGAATAAGGATC
>NC_134806.1:6041259-6061259 GCF_046742065.1 Oratosquilla oratoria | reverse complement strand
CTCGGTAATTGTTTTTCTTCTCTCTCTCTCTTTCTCTCTCTCTCTCTCTCTCTCTCTCTCTCTCTCTCTCTCTCTCTCTCTCTCTCTCTCTCTCTCTCTCTCTCTCTCTCTCTCTCTGTATATATATATATGTATATATATATATATATATATATATATATATATGTATATATACATATACAGTATATATATATATACATATATATATATATATGTACACATATATATATATATATATGTATATATACATATATATATAATATATATATATATATAAAATATGTATATAGATAAATGTATATATATATATATATATATATATACATACACATATTTTTCCAGATCTTCCTCATCCTACTACCTCTTTTTCCTTTTCTCTTTTATAATCTCCGCTTTCCCTTTCGCATTTGTTTCTTCCTAGTCCTCCTCCTCCTCCTCCTCCTCCTCCTCTCCTCCTCCTCCTCCTCTTCCGCTATCTTTTCCTTTTCCTCCTCCTCCTTCTCCTTCTTCTTCTCCTCCACATCCTCCTCTCCTTCTTCCTCTTTCCCCTCCCCCTCTTCCTCCTTTTTCTACTTTTCCTCCTCCTCCTTCTCCTCCACCTCCTCCTCTCCTTCTTTTTCTTTTTCCCCTCCTCCTCCTCCTCTTCCTCTTCCTTTTCTTCCTCCTCCCTCCTCCTCCTCTTTCTTTTCCCCATAATGCGTCGAAACGCATCCAACGCATGACCAATGATTTCGGACTCTGACTTCGAAGAACTTGAGACTCCAATAAGACCACGAAACACCTCGAGACGTCGGCTGGGTCCCGAACTGCTATCCTTGGAGAACTTCTCCTTCGTGGAGATCAACCTCGACAGGTCTACGTGGACGGACCAAGAATCAAAAAAAAAAAAAAAAAAAAAAAAAAAAAAAAAAAAAAAAAAAAAAAAAAAAAAAAAAAAAAACAAAAAAAAAAAAAAAAACAAGGTCGTGCGTCCCTCGGCAAAAAGGTCCCTGAGTTCGCAAGAAACCTACAAAGAACCGAAGGGTCCGGGGGTTCGACACCCGCAGGTACTCAAATCCGGTCCAAAGTGAGGGGTACACACCAGGAGACGCTTATCCCTTTGTTCTCACATAACCCCAAGACAAGTAACTGTCACCCATTGCTGACAAAACTCAGACCTTTGGGCTTACGAGGTGAGATCGAAGCCCAACGCGCCACAGCGGTAGGGTATCCTAAATCCTTTGGCTTCATGGGCCATCCTCCACCTTCAATTTTATAAAAACTCCCGTCAGTAGGTAAAGTATACACACAGGTCAAATCAGTCAAGCAATGGTTACAATTGAAATGTCCTTCCAAGATGATGTTTATCAATGTATAAGTAGATGAGAAGTGGTGGCATGTAACCTTTGCCCCGCACATTCGGAGAGCCAGCACAAGTGACAATTACCTACAGCCACTTGGATCCGAACCTTACCCTAGGTTCCTAGTTAAGAAATAAGGTCAAAATTCAACGTTTCTAGATTATATATATATATGTATATATATATATATATATATATATATATGTATATATATATGTGTGTGTGTGTGTGTGTGTGTGTGTGTGTGTGTGTGTGTGTGTGTGTGTGTGTGTGTGTGTGTGTGCATACAAACATATACTAATCGATCAACAGCGAACAGCCAAGAGAATTGTTACATAAAGAATTTTTTCTTTATTATTTATATACTTCATTTGCAGGGTAGCAACATCGCCTGTCGTCAATTGCCAAGAAAAGTGGCCGGAGGGACGAGGGGGTGGGTGGGTAGATGAGAAATTGGGTGCAAACTGTACGGGAAGGTCAGTATATGTATATATATATATATATATATATATATATATATATATATATATATGTATATACATATATGTATATACATATAATGTATACATAAATATATATATACATATATATATATATATATATACATATATACATATATATATATATATATATATTTGTTTTGTTTTTGTCTGTATTTTCTATTTATTTATGTATCTGTCAATTCATGTATTCGTTTATTTATTTTCCTTTTTGCTTGTTTTGTTTATTTATTCATTTATTGATCTATTTGTTTATTTATGCATTCATTTATTCATTATTTTATTTATTTATTTACTTATTTGTTTGTCTATTTATCTAATTATTTATGATTTGTTTATTAATATTATTATTTTTGTTAAGCTCACCTTTCTAACCTAGAGACGTGAACTTAAAATAATAATAATAATAATAACAAATAAATCATGAATAAATAAAATGATAAATAAAAGAAGAAATAAATGGATGTGTCGAGTTCATAAGTGCCCCCCTCCATCCCCCATCCCCGTGGGAATGCCACTGGGATCACTGGGGTGGAGTGCTGGGGAGGGGGGGGTGGAGTGAAGGGGGAAGGTGGAAGGGGGGGAGAGGGAAGGGCAGTGTTGTGTTCCCGTCAGAGGCTCTCTTGGGGATAAAAGATTACTCTTTGCTCTGACCGTTTAGCCGAAAGGGTAAACATGTTGAATGTCAGGGAGAGAGAGAGAGAGAGAGAGAGAGAGAGAGAGAGAGAGAGAGAGAGAGAGAGAGAGAGAGAGAGAGAGAGAGAGAGAGAGAGAGGGAGATAGAGAGAGGGAGATAGAGAGAGAGAGAGAGAGTGAGAGAGTGAGAGTGAGAGAGAGAGAGAGAGAGAGAGAGGAAGAGAGAAAGGGGAGAGGGGATAGAGAGTGGGAAAGAAGGAAAGAGAGAGGTGAGGGAGGGAGAGAGAGAGAAGAAGAAGAAGAAGAGGTTGAAGACTGTGGGGAGGTGAAGGGAAAGGGAAAGTAAGGAGATAGATGGAAACGAGAAAGAGGGAGCAAGGAGGTGATCAAGGAGTGGTGACGGAGTTGGGAGGAGTTGGGAGGAGTAGGAGAGGCGAGAAAATTGTATGAGGGAGTGGGGAGAGGGAATGAGGGAGAGCTGGGGGAGAGGGGAGACAAATCCAGGTAAGAGGAGAGAGAGGCGCGGTGGCAGACTCTCAAAAGAGGATAAGAAAGATTCAATCTCGCAGAAAGAAGAGGAATCCAAAGACAGGAATGGCTGGCGATGAGGATGAGCTTGAGGAAGATGAGGGCACGTATGATCATGAGATTGAGGATAAGGATGAAGATGAGGATGAACAGGAGAAGGATGAAGATGAGGATAAGGCTGAGGGGAAGGGTGAGGGTGAGGATGAAGCTGAGGATGAGGGTAAGGATTAGGGTGAGGAAGAGAATGAGGATGCAGGTTAGAATGAGGATGAGGAAAAGGAAGAGAACAAGGACGATGATGAGGATGAAGATGAGGATAAGGAAGAAGATGAAGATGATGAAAACGAAAAAAAAAGACGAAGACGAAGACAGAAGGAGGAGGAGGAAAAGAAGAAGATGGAGGAGGAAGAGAATAAGAAGAAAGAGGATAACTAAGAAGAAAACTAATATGAAGAGGAGGAGGAGGAGAAAGATAAGGATGAAAAAGAAGAAGAGCAATCACCCTTGGCCACGTCTCTTCCATCTCGATATCACGAAAAAGTCGTGACGATTGTGAGATATTACGCAATCCTTGTGGACAACTTAGACTCACTTTTTTTCTGAGAACTCAAAGTCTTACGTAACAGAACCTTGAAAAGCTTTTTCCCCTTCCCCCTGAGACCCAAAATGCCTCGCTGGTTTCATCTTTTAGTCTCATTTCACTTTTTTTTTTTTTGGGGGGGGTCACAACAAATTCCATCATGTACGTTGACAGTATGATATGATACACTATCTGGCAACATTACCCGACCAGCCGTCGATCAACCGTGACTCGACCAACTGTTGACCATCTGCGATCCAACTAACTATCGACCAATTGCGACCCAACCAACTATAGACCAACTGTGACCCAACCAACTACCGAGTAATTGCTACAAACCAACTGTCGACCAACTGCAACCCAACCAACTGTCGACCAACTGCAACCCAACCAACTGTCGACCAACCTTGACCCAACCAACTGTCAATCAACTGCGACCCAAGTAACGGTTGACGAACGGTAACCCAACCAACTGTCAATCAACCGCAACCCAACTAACGGTTGACGAAGCGTAACCCAACCATCAAGCAATTGCGACCCAACCAGCTGTTGACCAACTGCAACCCAACCTACTATCGACTCCCAGTGCCCCGCTACCTCGCACACTGGCAGCCCACGAAGCTCCACGTCTTCTCATAGCCACCACCGCTGCCTGCCAACCCACCTGGCTGCAAATATGCAACCCTAAATTTCTGTCAGCGCTTCCAACCCCGGCACCAGCTGGTGCCAGCTGCCAATACGTCTACAGCTGGAACAGACATGTTGTTCCCGAGCTGCAGTGTTTACAAATCAAATTAGTGACTTACTTCTGATTGTAAAATGCGGCCAACCATAGTTTGGTAAAAAAAAAAAAAAAAAAAAAAAAAAAAAAAAAAATAATAATAATAATAATAATAGTAATAATAATAATAGTCCATTTCCTTTTTCCATTACGTAAGATTCCATTCAATTGTCAATTTCTTTATCCATTTACTGGTTTATTTTTATGATAATTTTACATAAATCAAAAAACGTATAAATGAGCAGCCATATTGAGACTGAGGTAAAAGGTCGAGTGATCACTGGTATTAATATCTTAGTAATGGTATGTCAGTGGTATTGGTGTGTCAATAATATTAGTATGTCACTGGTATTGGTATGTCACTGGTATTGGTATGTCACTGGTATTGGTATGTCACTGGCATTGGTATGTCACTGGTATTAGTATATTACTAGTATTAGTATGTCACTGGTATTGGTATCTCATTGGTAATGGTATGATGTTGGTATTGGTATGTTAGTGGAATTGGTATGTCACCGGTATTTATATGTCACTTGAAATGGTATGTCACTGATATTGGTATGTCACCGGTATTGCTCTGTCACTGGTTTGGTTAAGTTACTGGTACTGGTATGTTATTGTGTTATTGGTATTGGTATATTATTTGTGTTGGTAAGTCACTGGTATTTGTATGAAACTGGTAATGGTATGTCACCTGTATTGGTATGTCATTGGTATTGGTACGTCAATGGTATTGGTATGTCACCGGTGTATGTCACAAATATTGCTCTGCCATTGGTATTGTTACGTTACTGGTATTGGTATGTCATTGGTATTAACATATCATTGGTGTTGGTATGTCATGGGCATTGGTATGAAATTGGTATTGGTATATCATTGATATTAGAATGTCACAGGTATGTCACTGATGGTGATGTTGTGTACCAAAGTAACAGTGACTGGAGAATGATTGGGCGTCACGGCAATTGGGAGTGTGACGTAACGTTTGGTAATGAGATCTTGAGTTCGATTCCCGCCCACGGCTGAAATAATTTCAGCTTCGATGCACTACGAGCCGGCACTCCAACTCTCGTGGGCGAGGAGTTGTGTGTGTGTGTGTGTGTGTGTGTGTGTGTGTGTGTGTATGTGTGTGTGTGTGTGTGTGTGTGTGTGTGTGTGTGTGTGTGTGTGTGTGTGTGTGTGTGTGTATGTGTGTTTGTGTGTGTGTGTGTGTGTGTGTGTGTGTGTGTGTGTGTGTGTGTGTGTGTGTGTGTGTGTATGTGTGTGTGTGTGTGTGTGTGTGTGTGTGTGTGTGTGTGTGTGTGTGTGTGTGTGTTTGTGTTAGGTCACAGCAGTACCCATAGATCGGGCATATATGAATTCTGAGCTCTTATCCGGGAAGGTAATAGCTGTCGATCACGAGTCCAACACGTGATCCAAGACTATGATGAATCACACCTATTACCATCAGTTACCCCAACTATCTAAGGACACAGGACAAAGGTGGCAGCTCCAGTAGCAGCATAGTGCCTCCTGGTGTAAGCTCTTTGCCTTTAGAACACAACATAGGATATGCATCTAACAACATTGGTGGAAAGAAGAGAGAGGGGAGTATGGTCATATAGGTCGTGTGCACTCTAATGAATCACTGTAAACAAAGAAGTATATGTAAAAATATATATGGAGAGGAAGAAAATATAACTTAAAACTACCTAAAACCTCAAAGGTAAGGAATATGTCAAAAAATCTAAACAAAGCAATGGACAAATTGAATATACTGTCGCATGAAGAGGTCACACCCACAAGAAGAAGAATATAGGTAATCACCATTATTTCTAACAGATTCTCTCTGTATCGAAAACACTTGATATTTATATGCGAAAACCTATAAGAGATTGAAATGATCATTCTTGATTTTTTTTTTAACGTGGCAATTGAAAACACTCAGTGAGGTAGGTCATTGTCAAAAAAAAAAATGGGTTACGTTGGATAATTGCACCATAACAGGTCATTTCATTCAGTTAATGCTATGAGCAATCAAGTCAATGTTTGTGGGTGTCTGGAATTGATCTCCACGTCTCAGAATAGGACGTAACTGACCAATAAATGGACCTTTGGCCAAAGGACCCAACTCCAAGAACTCCACCACCATGGCTGTTCTGCTTTAATCCTTTCGCTGCTTCTGTTCTATCTGCCGTCAGGCGATTTTATTCAGCTAGAGGAACCCAGTGGATGATTCAAGATCGTTTCTGGTCTGAGTGTACCACATGGAAGCCAGCCAAATATGGAGATTTTTTTCTCTCTGAAAGAGGGGACATTGTGGAGTAGCCAATAAAGCACTCCAACTCCTTCTTCTTCTTCTTCTCCTTCTTTTTTCTACTCCTTGTTCTCCTTCTCCTTCATTCTCCTTCTTCTCCTGCTTCTCCTTACTTTCTTTATTCTTATTTTCCTTCTTCTTCTTCTTCTGCTTCTCCTTATTTTCTTTCTCCTTGTTTTCTTTCTCCTTATTTTCATTCACCTTTTTCTCCTTCTCTTTCTTCTTTTTCTTCGTCTCCTTCTTCTCCTTCATTCTCCTTCTCCTTCCTTCTCCTTCTCCTCCTTCTCCTCCTTCTTCTTTTTCTTCTTATTTTTCTTCCTATTTTTGTTTCCTTTCTTTTTCCTTCTTTCCCTTCGCCTCCATCTCCTTCTCCTTTCTTTTCCTTTCCCTCTTCCTCTTCTTCTTCTTTTTTATTTTTCCTTTTCCTTATTTTTCCTTTCCCCTTTTTCCTCTTCTCCTTCTCCTTCTCCTTCTCCTTCTCCTTCTCTTTCTCCTTCTCCTTCTCTTTCTCCTTCTACTTCTCTTTCTCCTTCTCCTTCTCCTTCTCCTTTTCTTTCTCCTTCTCCTTCTCCTTCGCCTTCTCCCTCTTTTTCTCCTTTTTCTTCTCCTTCTCCTTCTCCTTCTCCTTCTTTTCTTTTTCGTCCTTCACCTTTTCTTTTCCTTTCTCCTTCCTTTCTCTTCTCCTCCTTCTCCTTCCTCTTCTCCTTCTCCTTCCCCTTCCCCCTTCTCCTTCCCCTTCCCCTTCCCCTTCCCCTTCTCCTTCTCCTAATGTTTTTTCTTTTCCTTCGTTTTCTCCTTCTCCCTCTCCTCTACTTTCTCCTTCTAGTTGACCTCCTCTTCATTTTCCCTTCCCCTTCCTTCTAGCCTTCATCTTCGTCTTTCTTTTTTCTTTTCTTCTTCGTGTTCCTCTTCGTTTTCTCCTTCTCTTCATCTTCGTGTTCCTCTTCGTTTTCTCCTCCTCTTCATCTTCGTGTTCCTCTTCGTTTTCTCCTCCTCTTTATCTTCCTTTAGCTCTTCTTTTGTTTTCTGTCTCTTTCTCATTCTCCTTGTCTTTCTCTTTTTCCTTCTCTTTATTTATCTCTATCTCTCTCTCTCTCTCTCTCTCTCTCTCTCTCTCTCTCTCTCTCTCTCTCTCTCTCTCTCTCTCTCTCTCTCTCTCTCCCTCATCCAATTTCTCTCTTTCTCACCCTCTTTCTCTTTATCTCTCTCTTTCTTTCTCTTTGTCTTTGTCTCTGTCTCTCTCTCTCTCTCTCTCTCTCTCTCTCTCTCTCTCTCTCTCTCTCTCTCTCTCTCTTTCTTTCTTTCCCCTTGCCCTCCCTTTCTTTCATCTAATCCTCCTCCATTTCTCCCCTTCCTCCTCTTTCTTTTTCTCTTCTCCGTCCTCTTTCTCCTCCCTTTTCTCTTCCTCCTCCTCCTCCTCCTCTTTTATTTTCTCTCCCGCTTCCTCTTCTTTTTTTTCTGCTCCGTTCTTTGGAATTATGCGCTCCGAAAATTCCAGTCATACTTCTATTCCCGCATCATTAAATAATGAGTTTAACGATAATCATATATTTTCGTACCCTTAATATTAAGCCTAGACTCTAATTTATTTGCTTTTTTCTTCTTTATTTTTTTTTCCCCCTTTTGGGTACGATTTTTTTTTCTTCTACTTTTTTGCCGCCAGGATTGTGTATCAAGCATGGAAAGAAACTTTGTTACTAAAGTAAACTAGTTTTTATTTTATTTCTAAGCTATTTCATTTTTTTTCATTTGTTTTATTTTAGTTTGTTTTATTTTATCGTTGTTATTATTTTCTGTTTTAGTTCTATTTTATTCTATGTTATTGCTTTGTATTCTATTTTATTTTATTTATTATTTGATATTTGATCTTTTTTATATTATATACTTTTATCTTATCAAATACTGTAGGATGGCTATCTCCCCAAGGATCTTTATTGCCTGTTCTCTCTCTCTCTCTCTCTCTCTCTCTCTCTCTCTCTCTCTCTCTCTCTCTCTCTCTCTCTCTCTCTCTCTCTCTCTCTCTCTCTCTCTTTCTCCCTCTCTTTCTCTCTTTCTCGCTCTCTTTCTCTCTCTCTCTCTCTCTCTCTCTCTCTCTCTCTCTCTCTCTCTCTCTTTCTCTCTCTCTCTCTCTTTCTCTCTCTGTCAATTTTGATTATACGTTTATAACAAAATTATATGTCAGTAAAAAATTAATCCGAGATGCGGTCCATTTTAATAACAGAAATCTCTGTTGTGATTATATACATTTGGTATCTCCATGATAACTTATTTTTTCACGGCCGATATCAACGTCAGTACATGACATGCCAGAGATTATATCAAAGTTGTAATAATGATAATTTTGATGATAATAATAACAGTAGTGGTTATAATGATAATGATAACAATAATGGTGATGATAATATTAATAATGATTATAATAACAGTAATGATAATTATACCAGTAATAGTAATATTAATGATAACAGTAATAATAATATCAATAATAATAGTAATGATGATAATGATGATAATGATTCTAACAACAACAACAGTAATGATAATGATAACAATAATGAATTTGTTAATGATGATAATGATAATAATAGTATAATATTTTCATACACAATACCTCATCTCCGTTATCTTTGTTATCACAATACAGGGTGATACAAATAGGGTGATTTTTGTACACTTGAATGTGACTTTCACACTTTTAAAGTTAACAGACATACAAACAAACTTTTGGACTCTGTATACCCATAAATAGTAAACCTTTGAGAATTTAAGGTCGTTAAAAGTTTCACTCAGACTGTTGTGTAGAGGTATTGAAAAAAATGGGTAGTTGGCACCCCCCTACTCTCCAACAACTATAATCGTAAAGTTGGTCAGATTTTACGACCTGTCGTAAAATGTATGCTTGACGCATCTCAAATAACTTTTCAATAAAGCAATACAACAGCCAGGGCAATATTTCTTTAACTTGTATTCTATCTCATAAGTGTTTTATAGTGTGTTTGTCTTTCTATTACAGAAACAAAGATGAAAGTAACAGTGATTATTTGACTCGTCTCCTAAAAAGCCACAACAAATAAATGAATAAATAGATAAATAGATAAATAAATGTGTATATAAATAAATAAATAAATCAATGAATAAATATATAGATAAACAACTTAATAAATAGATAACTAGATAATTTTAGATAAATGAATAGATAAATAAACAAATGAATAAATAAATAGATAAATAAAAGAATTAAATTACTTACACTTTATAGATAAATAAATGAGTATATAAATAAATAAATAAATCAACGAATAAATATATAGATAAACAACTTGATAGATAAATAACTAAATAATTAGATAAATGAATAGATAAGTAGACAAATGAATAAATAAATAGATAAATCAAAAATAAATTACTTGCACTTTATAGATACGACCTTAAGACAAGTCCTTAACTCCAAGAATCTTTATGACCAAAGTCGCATGATGCCGCTGCGCAAAAACGCTCTTACGTCTTCCGTGGCATTGCAGGTGCCAAGGCAATAAAGGAGCCGAGAACTAATGGATTGGTGGAAGGTCAGGTACTGACATCATAGGGTTCGTGCCGCCGGAGTGCCATCTAATAAGTAATGACGGCGTTGGCACTCGCTAAGCTCCACCCCCCTCTTGGCGCCAAGGGCTACTGAGGAACGTGCCCCACTATGGCAAGGCGGCTTTGGGTCTCCCCACGTAGCTACAAAGGCCTGGGGTCGATCCCCAGTAGTGACCAGATTGTCAGGTAGTCTGCTCGCCCGAGCTTAGAGGATGCCTTTGACTGCAGCTAAGTGCCTCGTGTTTTTTTTGTTTTCTAACTACGTTAGCATCTGGGAAGAGATGGGTGATTGTGTTCCTTTAGTGTGTGCTGTGTTTTGACTTAGCCACTCCCTTAAAATCGATATATATGTATATATATATATATATATATATATATATATATATATATATATACATATATATATATATATACATATATATATATACATATATATATATATATATATATATATATATATATCCATACATACAGCTCGCTTATGCTTCTTTTACTCTCGGCATGCATAAGCTGATTATAATCTGATTTGCTTCTACTTAGTCTGAAAATCTCCGTGAGATTTTCCCTCAGTGTTACACTTTACTCTTTCGAAATACTTCCCGAGTCCATTCTTTTTTTTCTCTCTCTCACTTCGTTCCTCCCATCATTTATGGCGGGAGGAACGTTTTTAAAAAATATGATAAAACCAACATAATGGTTAAAATATGTTAAGAAACAAAAATCCCCAGCAGGATCGCCGGGCTATCCGCTGGTGGACGATGCAGCCTTACACTGGTAGCTTAATCTTTTTTTTTTTTTTTTTTTTTTTTTTTTTCCATGAGTCCTTATTAATTTCCATTTCTTTATCTTTTATTTCCGACTGGCCTCTATGCTCTCTGATCTTAAGAGGTAATCCCAATGGGCTTCCACGGGTTTCATTGGCGTCGACAATTGAGAGTTCGTTTGAGTAAAAATATTTCAAATATTCAAATATCAAATTATCATTCCGTCATATATAGCAAAGATGAATAATGAACAAAGATATTGTAAACCTATAAGATTGTTAGACATACTGTTGAAAGTGTTATTAGAGAACTCAAATTTCTTTAAGCTTCGACAATTGAGAGTTCGTTTGAGTAAAAAAATTTCAAATATTCAAATATCAAATTATCGTTACGTGATATATAGGAAAGCTGGATAATGAACTAAAATATTGTAAACCCACACGAATGTTAGACATATTGTTGAAATGTTCTTAGAGAACTCTAGATTTCTTTAAGCGAAGTCATATTCTAGTTATTAAAATGGAAGTTGGAGGTAGAATGTTGGAGGAAAATTAGCCCAGTGTGATAACCCTTTTACGTCCTTAATTCTCTCATACCTTGTACGATGTTGACAGATTAATTATTTACCTCAATTTTTTGCATCTTTTCGTGGTTCTTTTTTCGACATTGTCACATTTAAAATCACAAAGAAATTATAGTTATTTTCTGCTTACCTATCAGTACACTGCGGAGTATGAGTTGCATTGTGTGTGTATGCGTGTGCGTGTGTGTGTGTGTGTGTGTGTGTGTGTGTGTGTGTGTGTGTGTCCGTCCTTCTTCCTGTCTGTTTTTCTGTTCCTCTTTCTGTCTGATTTTGTGTCTGTCTGCTTGTCTTTCTGTCCATCAGTCAGTCTGTCTCTCTGTCTGTCTGTCTGTCCCTCCCACTTTCAGTTTGTCTGTCCGTCTCTCCGCCTTTCCCTGTTTCCGTCTGCCTGTCTTTCTTTCATTCTGTCTGTCTGTCTATCTGTCTGTCTTCCCCTCTTTCAGTGTGTCTGTCTCTCTGTCTTCCCCTCTTTCAGTGTGTCTGTCTGTCTTTCACCTCTTTCCGCCTGTCTGCTGTCTGTCTGTCCTTCAGTCTGTCATCTTATATTTGCATACGATTTAACACTAAATTTCCCGGGAGTTTCGGTAGTCACCCAAACTTGCTCAGAGGGATATGTCCCTGAAGGACGTCTTCATCCTTTCGTCTCAAAGGATTCAGAAATTCGTTAGTATTCTTGACCTTCAGCCTCGGTGTCTTTTCAGACTCTTCGTGGGCCTTTTGCAGACTCTCCCGGTTCTTCGGAAGCCTTCGGAGGTCCAGATTTCTGATCATCCATGCGTCCTTTGGCTCTGAAGTTACTCTTCACTTTTTCTTAAAGAGGTCCCATGTCTCCACATTAAAAAAAAAAATAAAAAAAAAAAAAATCAAACTTTTCCCACTCGTGAGACTCCCTCTAGTCTTCGACCTGTGCGTGTGTGTGTGTGTGTGTGTGTGTGTGTGTGTGTGTGTGTGTGTGTGTGTGTGTGTGTGTGTTTTCTGACAGTTAATCAACCTCGCATATTCTTAAACTCTTAAAGTTCGATTTTTTTTTTTTTTTTTTTTTTTTTTGCGGGGCGGGGCAGGGGCTTCCTCCGTACTTTCAGAACTTCGTGATTGATCGAGCTGCCTTTATACTTTTGCCATTCATAAGACTTCGTCTCCATTTTTCGAACTCACATTCTCGGCCAGACCACTGCCATCGTCTTCTCTGACCTCTTGTTGCACCTCGCCACGTCCCCTCGCTTTTTGGACCGGTGCTCGTACACTTGGGGTTTCAAGTTCGTCTCAAGAAGGGGTTGGGGGGATGGTGGGGGTAGATTTAGCTCCCAAGAGTAGATGTAACACAGCCATCCTCCCCTCCCTTTTTTTTTTTTTTTTTTTTTTTTTTTTTTTTTTTTTTTTTTTTTTTTTTTTTTTTTTTTTTTTTTTTTTTTTTTTTTTTTTTTTTTTTTTTTTTTTTACGTCAAGAAGTATATTCATCCCTCGCTGAAAGATGACTGTACTAAGACCATGTCAGACCCAATCAGTTCGCAGCCCTTAAATCAACAACAACAAAAAAGATAGATAAATATATTATGTTTTTATGTTCTTATGTAAAAAAGAGAAAGAACCGTGACAGACTCAATGACTTCGTAGCCATTAAATCAACTAAAAAAAAAAAAAAAAAAAAATAGTCTTGTGAAATGTGGCCACCCGTTTGCCTTGTGACAAGTAAGATATGCAAATTACCAAAGAGACGTACAAACACGTGGAACCAACAAACGCGTACAGTTTTTCAAAAGTATAATACGAGCCTCCCCCACCCCCCTTTTTCACAAAAAAAATACCGCACCCCTCAGTGACGTTTGATTTATCCACTCAAATGTAAATATCCCTTTCATAATGTTGGTGTAGTCTCGAGCCTCTCCCTGCCCTCGGGGTGGTCCAGAGGACGGGCCCCTCACTGTGTTACATAATGGCCCCCTTTTTTTTTTAAAGGGGTAAGAAAGAGGAGGAGGTGAAGGGGGGAAAAGAGGCGAGGGAAAAAGAGAAGAGGAAAAGCGTAGAGGGGAGAGGAGGAGAGAGAGAGAGAGAGAGAGAGAGAGAGAGAGAGAGAGAGAAAGAGAGAGAGAGGAGGGGAATGGGAGTAAGGGAGGGAGAGGGGGCGGGAAGGGGTTAAGGTAGAAGGGGATGAGAGGGGAATTGAAGGGAATGGTGGAGGTGAGGAAAGAGGGAGGGAGGGAGGGAGGGAGAGAAGGAAATGGAGAGGAGCAAGGTAGAAGGTTGAGGAAAGGGGAACGTAGAAGGAGAGGAGTGGGAAAGGAAAGGAGATGATGAAGGGGAGAGAGAGAAGTGGATAGAGAGGAGGAAGTGGTAAGTGGAAGGAAGTGGAGGAGGAGGGGAGACAGAAGGGGAAGAAAGAGGAGGAAGAGAAAGAGAGAGAACGGAGAGATAGGGAGGGGAGAGGAGGGAAAGAAGGAGAAGAAGAGAGGAAGGAGCTGACAAATAAGGAGAATGGGCAGAGGGAGGAGGAAGGGAGAGAGGAGGAGGAAGGGAAAGAGAAGGAGGAAGGGAGAGAGGAGGAGGAAGGGAAAGAGGAGGAGGAAGGGAAAGAGGAGGAGGAAGGGAGAGGAGGAGGAAGGGAGAGAAGGGGGCAGCCGGAGTAGGGGAGAAGTAGAGGAGGATAGAGAGGTAGAAGGACGTGGAGTGGAGAAGAGAAAGATGAGAAGTAGAAAGAGGAAGAGAAGGAGGAGGAGGAGAAGGAGGAGGAGGAAGAGAGAAAGGAGGGTAAAGAGGAGAAAGGTGGAATGGAAAAGAGAAAGGAGATGGGAAGTAGAAAGAGGAAGAGGAGGAGGAGGAGGAGGAGGAGGAGGAAGAGGGAAAGGAGGGTAAAGAGGTGAAAGGTGGAATGGAAAAGAGAAAGGAGAGGGTAAAGAGGAAGAGGAGTAGAGAAAAGGGGAGGGTAAAAAGGTGAAAGGAGATGGAGTAGAGAAGAGGAAGGAGAGGTGGTGGAGGAGGAGGAGCAGGAGGAGGAGAGAGAATTGGAGGGTAAAAAGATGAAAGGAGATGGAATAGAGAAGAGAAAGGAGTAAGAGGAGGAGGAGAGAGAATTGGAGGGTAAAGAGATGGAATAGAGAAGAGAAAGGAGTAAGAGGAGGAGGAGGAAGAAGAAGGGGAGGAGGATGAAAAAATAGAAGAGGAAGAGGAGGAGGCGATGGAGAAAGAAGAGAAGGGGAGGAATAAAGAGGAGGAGGAGGAGGTGGTGGAGAAAGAAGAGAAGGGGAGAAATAAAGAGGAGGAGGAGGATGAAAAGGAGGAGATGGAGAGAGAAGAGGAAGGGAGGAAGATGGAGGGGGGGGGCGGGACGGGACGAAATCTTCGTCCCAAACTTTCCTTTGCTCTAATCTTCTGGGGATCCTTCGTGAGCGTCAGGTGGTCTTGGTGCCTTCCTTGGTCTCCTGCCTTTGTCTTCTCGATTTTGGGCAAAAGAAGAAGATGGCCTGAGACCAGGAGGCCAGGGCACGTGGCGGGGGGCAGGGGGAGGAGGAGGAGGAGGAGGAGGAGGAGGAGGAGGAGGACGACGAGGAGGAGGACGAGAAGGAGGAGGAGAAAGAGGAAAATGAAAAAGAGGAGGAGGAGAAAGAGAAAGAGGAAAATGAAGAGGAGGAGGAGGAGAAGGAAGAAAAGGAAGAGGAAGAGGAAGATGATGAAGAGGACGAGGACGAGAAGGAGGAGGAGGAGGAAGAGGAGGAGATGGAGAAATGATTAAAAGAGGGATAAGAAGAAGAGAAGGGGAAGAAGAAAAAATTAAGAGGTAGAGTGCTCGATGGAAAACGAGAAAGAAAAAGAAGAAGAAAAAGAACAAGATGAAGAAACAGAACCAAAAGAACAAGAAAAAGAAGCAAAAGAAGAAAAAATAAAAGAAGAAAAACAAGACAACGAAATAAGAAAAAATGAGAAAAAGAAGCAAAAGAAGAAAAAATAAAAGAAGAAAAACAAGACAACGAAATAAGAAAAAATGAGAAGAGAGATGGATGGGTAGAGATGGATGGAGGGAAAAGGGAGAAAGAAAGAGGGAGAAAGAGGGTGTGGTGTAGAATTATATTTTGTTGTTTTGTTATTTATTGTATTATTTATATTATGTCATAATGTATTTATATTATAAGAGTTGGTTGTGTTGTATATCGCAGATGCGATGGGCGCCTTTGTTTTGGCGCGAATTGGAGAGCGTGGCGTTAGTATCTAAGCAGCCTTGTAAGCATTTTGTGTTTGTGTCATTTTGTGTGCGTATCCAAATATAAACTATACGTCTTTATTTGCGCACTCATTAGCCACCCCGATACAGGAGGAACAGGGAGAGGGAGAATAGAAGAGGGAGATGGAGAATAGACAAAGCGAAGTGAAAATAAAAAAGGAAAAGAAAAAAGCAGTAGGGACAATAAGAAGAATTGATACAAGAGCTATCTGAATGAAACGGAAAAGAAATGAAGAGTAGGAAAGGAAGACAAAAAGAGTAGGAGAAAAAAGAGCAGAAGAATAAGAGAGAGATTAACAGGACAAGAAGTGAAAAGTAAACAAGAGAGAGAGGGAGAGAGAGAAAGAGAGAATAGAAGAGAAAAAGAAAAAGACAGAATAGAAAAGATAAGGAAAATAGAGAGAAGAAAGAATAGAAGAGGAAAGGAAAGAGAGCTTGAGAAAGATAAATCGAGTGAGACGGGTCTGACAAAACGCAATTTTTTATTTTTGTTATTTCATTCTCTCCCTATCTTTTCTGTCTGAGACACATCAGATTGAATTTGACCGCCAAACAAGAGCAATGTGATGTAGAGGATACTTAGGACTTCGACCCCCAAGTACACAAGACGAAGAGGACTGATGAACGAGGTGCTTCTCTCTCTCTCTCTCTCTCTCTCTCTCTCTCTCTCTCTCTCTCTCTCTCTCTCTCTCTCTCTCTCTCTCTCTCTCTCTCTCTCTCTCTCTCTCTCTCTCTCTCTCTCTCTCTCTCTCTCTCTCTCTCTCTCTCTCTCTCTCTCTCTCTCTCTCTCTCTCTCTCTCTCTCTCTCTCTCTCTCTGCTAAAGCTCGTTTGGTGAAACATAATTGGCAAGGACACACGCACACACACGGGCGTACAGGTACACAAGGGCGCTACATGCACACGCACACACACACACACACTCACACACACACACACACACACACACACACACACACACACACACACACACACACACACACATACATACACACACACACACACACACACACACACACACACACACACACACACACACACACACACACACACACACACACACACACACACACATACACACATACACACACACACGATGACGTGCACACATGCAAACTCAGACACACATGATGATATGCTCACACATACAAACTCACACACACACGCGCGCACACATATACACACACGCACTCACAAACACACACACACAGACACACACACACACACACACACACACACACACACACACACACACACACACACACACACACACGCACGCATGCACGCACGCATGTACACACACACGAATACACACACGCACATACACTACCAGAAACAAATATTTAGACATTTATTTTCCGTCTTTTTCCTCGCTGGCGAAGGGAAACCTGACAGAACTGACCACGAGGGAAGCCTCGTTCCTCTTCCTTCCTTCCTTCCTTCCTTCTTCCGACAACACAATCCCTTCGTCATCCCACGGGTGCCACCGACGGCGTCTTGTTTGTATCCTACGAATTCCATCACATATACATAGATATATGTATGTTTGTATGTATGTATGTGTGTATGTATGTATGTATTTATGTAGGTATGTAGTTTATGTATGTGTGTGTATGTATTTATGTATGTATGTATTATGTATATATGTATTTATATGTGTAGGTATGTATGTTTGTGTGTTTGTATGTATATATGTATGTGTATTTACCTAGTTGTATTATACGGGAAGGGGAGCTATGCTCGTAGTGACCCGTCTCTGTATTTCTCCGCATCTAGTTTGTTCTTAAATTCTTGTATGGTGTTTGCACACACTATTGTGTGTGTGTGTGTGTGCGCGCGCGTGTGTGTGTATGTGTGTGTGTGTGTGTGTGTGTGTGTGTGTCTGTGTGTGTGTGTGTGTGTGTGTGTGTGTATGTGTGTATGTGCCTGACGATTCTCTTCAGGGAACAAGTGAGCCCTGAACCAACTAATCCTGGATAATCTAGAAATGTATTTGCTGTCTCCCTGGTTCTTTTGTTCTGTTCCTCTATGTACAGCATTTAAACAAGCATGAAGTTAAGGTTACTTTCCTTACCAAGACACGTATGCCTGACGATAAGATTCAATATGGAATAATGTTTGTTTGTTTGGCCTATGGCAAGTGTTCATGAATGTGACAATAAAGAAAATATAAAAGTGAGAGAGTTATGAAGTCGAATGGGCCGTTTCTGGTATGAATCGGGTTCTTCGAATATATTTGGATGACCTCCGTTAAAAACATTTGGAGGATTCCAAAATCCTTCCTTCACTATAAGATAATTTCTATGTTTTTTTCTTTTTTACTATTATACATTATTCTCTTTAAACTAGTCCTAGTTAAAAACGTATACCAATGGGTCTTGTACTTCAAAGTTCTTTCTGTGCACTGCCTGTGCATTATACTATCTTATTCTATGTCTTCTCCCCAGTCGAGACTTCTGCCAGAGAACAGTTATATATTCTTTGTTTTTAGTTTTACTTGAGGGAGTAAACGAGAATGGGATGGATGGATGGATAGATGGAATGAATAGGATGAATGGATGGATGGATGGATTGAATTGGAAACATGGCTACCAGAGGAGTGTCTGCCGAGCAGGGAAGGGAGAGGGCAAGAGATATGTGAGAGTAAACGAATGATAAATTAGAGAGAATTTCTTTTGGTCTTTTCAGTAAGTTCTTGAGTGAATGAGAGGGGAGGGTCGCCACGTAATGAAGCGGTGATGGTAAACAAGGATGTGCTCACATCCACAAGGAGCTAAGAAAAAAAGGGGGTAAATAGGTGGATGCTGGATGGGTATGGGATGGGTGAAGTGTGGATATATGTCTTGGCTAAGCCATCCACCTTATATGGGGGAAAGGGCCTTTTGGTGTACGTATGTATGTATTTATGTATGTATGTATGTATGTATGTATGTATGTATGTATGTATGTATGTATGTATGTATGTATCTATGTATGTAGCTTTATGTTAGGTAATAAGTGGGTTAAACCCCGACAGCTCTCAATGTACACGGGTATTAAGCTCACCAGAATAGTCTTGCTATGCACACAAGGTACACATCAGTGCTCTGTAAGCTTCAACTGCGAGCATGGACGTTCGCTTTCCCACGAATTGCTCAAACAAAAAGTCTTCACTCTCGTATTGGCCGAGTTGGATCTTTCCTTTATATCAACTCTTCGTAGATAAAATAAACTATAGTTTCCTGAAGGTCTATAGTTACTATATCCTGAAAGAATATAGCCGCTGAAGGTTTTATCCTTGTTCAAATTTATTTTATAGAACTGTATATTCACGCCTTGTGGTAGCCAAACCTGCTCCATTTCCTTGAGTAAGGTTAACACAGATTAATGTTTGTTTTCAGCAGAAACTCGTATTCTTTAATCTTTCAACAAATTTCCATTTGTGTATCAGCTGTTCTTTGGTTTCTTTTGTTTCTGTTGTAGTATATATCTGTTTGCAAAGCGATTCATCAATAATTCTTTTCCTTGTGTTTTTCTCTTTTTTATCGTGTCCTGGAGATAGATACTTGACGTTAGATAAAAGTACGCGTGTGATACCAAGGAAAGTCTAGGGGGAAAAACGAAGTCGTAGTAATGCGTGTGCGTGTACACACACACACACACACACACACACACACACACACACACACACACACACACACACACACATATATATATATATATATATATATATATGTATATGTGAATAATTCGCTAGTGGACAGCGACATCAATCATACAATCCATGACCGTCGCGCAGAGGATTCGAACCACCGCCAATAGACCCAAGAGAGTCCACAGCACCCGCCTTAGACCACACTACCACAGACGATCTGTGGTAGTGTGGTCTAAGGCGGGTGCTGTGGACTCTCTTGGGTCTATTGGCGGTGGTTCGAATCCTCTGCGCGACGGTCATGGATTGTATGATATATGTATATGTATATATATAGATACAATACACATATATACTTATGTATATATATATATATATATATATATATATATATATATATATGCAAGCAATCACATCACCGTGATACAAAAATGCAAAACAACCACAGAAGAAAGGAAACTTGTAGACAGTAAGTACTTTCGTATATTACATCTTCAGACTGAAGATGTAATATCCGAAAGTACTTACTGTCTACACGTTTCCTTTCTCCTGTGGTGAGCTTGCATAT
>NC_134806.1:6026259-6033759 GCF_046742065.1 Oratosquilla oratoria | reverse complement strand
CGTCACCTTTGCCCTGTTATGTGTTTTAGGGGACCGTTAGGTCAGGTAGGAGTCTGCTGGGCATCGGAAAGGAGGGTGGGATTCGAACCCACAACCAAGTGAATGTGAGACCAGCCATGGACTGGAGTCAGGAAGACGGTCGGCCTTCTGCTCTTCCCTGAGCTCCGGGAGTTTCCGCCACGTCAGCTCCTGGGTCGTTGGGCCCCAGATCACGTAAAGTTCCGGGTTGCCGCCTCTGACAGACGAGACGGACGTCCAATCAGCGTCCGCTGACGGCACCTCGACGCTGACCTCGTTACAGGTCAGCCATCTGAACCCTGAAGCGGGTCACCAGTGACATACTCCCTCCTGTGTGACACATGAGCTCAGAAGTGCCTGAGAATCACACACACACATACACACACACACACACACACGCACACACACACACACACACACACACACACACACACACACACACACACACACACACACACACACATAAATACATGTATACGAACTTCACCGACAAACCCACATTATTCTATGGCAAAATGACCCAAAAAATATGTTTTGGAATTAGTGTGGTAGCCCAAGTCAGTATCCTTTTCAGCCAACCGAACACCGACGCCCCTTCTCTACCTGCCTCTTATCTATATGTTGCTCATCTAATAACGATTCAACCAGAATCCGAAACATTTATACGTCGGAGTTCGGTTCGCTGCAAAGTGTACTGACTTGAGCTATCACACACACACACACACACACACACACACACACACACACACACACACACACACACACACACACACACACACACACACACACACACACACACACTCTCGCTCTCTCTCTCTCTCTCTCTCTCTCTCTCTCTCTCTCTCTCTCTCTCTCTCTCTCTCTCTCTCTCTCTCTCTCTCTCTCTCGGGTGGTCATTAAGGCTGGGCCTCTTTTGCGACTGGTCACTCGGGAATACTCAGTGCTTGAGAAGCTGTTCCGGGTAATTGTGGTGAAAAAAAGCGATTGTTAATTCATTCGGTCTTTCAATAGAAAGAAGCTGGGAGGAGAGGAGAGCAGAATCTTATGAACATTGCAAATCCTTCAAATGGAGATTATTTCTCAGAAGAGGAAAGCTTGCTTAGAAAAAGGTGAATTTGCTCAGCTCAAAACGATGAATGGAGGGCTTTCATTATGAATGCCACATTTGAAAGAAATTGTTAGGAATGTTTAGTAACCTGTCAAGCGAAATAAAAGCTATACAGAAATATCTAATGGAAGAACGACAATTAAGCGGAAGCGATTCATTCGTCGCTGTCTCGGATCACGTGTTGGACTCGTGATCGACATCTATTACTCTTAAAGTTCAAATAAGGGCCAGATCTATAGATAATATTGTGACCTTATACACACACGCACACACACACACACACACACACACACACACACACACACACACACACACACACACACACACACACACACACACACACACACACACACACACACACACACACACACACACACACACACACACACACACACACACACACACACACACACACACACACACACACACACACACACACACACACACAACTTCTTCCTCACAAGATTTGGAGTGCCGGCTCACTTTATAACAATATGAAATGTACAGCCCTGGACGGGATTTGAACTCAGATCGCCGAATTAACGGTCGAGCACGGTACCACCACGCCATCGAGCTGTGTATGTTTGCGTGAGTGTGTGTGTGTGTGTGTGTGTGTGTGTGTGTGTGTGTGTGTGTGTGTGTGTGTGTGTGTGTGTGTGTGTGTGTGTGTGTGTGTGCATACTCTCGTACAAGAAACAGAATCCTACTGAGATTCGTCCTTTTCCCGACAGTCTTTCCCAGAGGATTCTGTGACCGACTCAAGGAAGTGTCTGAGGCCGTTACTCTTCGTGTGCAGCCTCGAGGCTCTTACTGGTGAACCTTGGGGAGCAGCTCATCTCGTGACCCGTGGGCCGCGCTTCACAAGGGGCCAATTATCGTCAACTTTACTGAGTTTAAATATCTAGAAGCTGACTTCGTTTACGGCATTCTTGATTTTTCCAAAAACATTTCCACAATGTTTCAAACATTCGTATAGGTTTAATTTTTTCTTAGTTTTTCATTCAATTTCTCACTGTATAGCACAAAGGTAATTTGATATTTGGGGATTTGAAAAAAATGGAATATTATAATTGAAGTCGTTTCTGTTCAAACGAACTCACAACGGTTGACGAGAATCGTCCCAGTGTGAAGCGGCATTTGCGTTTCAAAGTGCTGAAGGACAAAATACGTTTCTGTCGCTTCCGAAGAAAGGTTCTTTGAGTTTGGTAAGAACCCATCTGAAGAAAATCGAGTTCGACAAAAACCTAAGAACCCCTGAGTTCGACATGAACCCATCAGAAGAGCCTCTGAGTTCGACAAGAACCCGTTTGAAGAACCTCTGAGGTCGACAAGAACCCATCTGAAGAGCATCTCAGTTCGACAAGAACCCATCTTAAGAACGTCTGAGTTCGACAGAAACCTAAGAACCCCTGAGTTCGACAAGAACCCATCTGAATAGCTTCTGTGTTCGACAAGAACCCATCTGAAGAACCTCTAAGTTTGACTAGAACCCATCTGAAGACATTCTGAGTTCGACAAGAACCCATCTGAAGAACCTTTGAGTTCGACAAGAACCCATCTGAAGAGCCTCCGAGTTCGACAAGAACCTATCTGAAGAACCTCTGAGTTCGACAAGAATCCATCAGAAGACCCTTCCGGAAAGCGGAAGTAAAGAACTGAGACGTTTTATGAGATTTAATGAGAATGAGGATAATTCCAGGTATCTCCCGCATGGTGAAATTTTATCAAGATTACCGAGACTTCTTGAAAAAAAAAAAAAGGTTAGACCATCTCGAAGAACCTTTTTTAAACTGTTGGCATAATTAAGGTTATTCTGGCTAACGCCGGGCAATTTTAATCAGCTGAGATATAGCTCTTTATCCAAAAGGCATTAGTATGTGCATTAGTACGTACACAAATGGGATAGTAATACAACACACATAGAATGGTCCCCAGGACCACATTAATTTCCTCTATTTTAATTCCTGTTACTCTCGATTATGTTTGCAAGGAATTGAAATGGAAAAATTTAATGTTGTTGACCATTCAGTGTGTGTTGTATTATTATCCCACTTGTGTACATACTACTAATTGCGCTATCATGGTGGGGGTGGGTTGAGTATAAAATTCGTGTATATAAGAAATTGTGCTCAACTTATATCCCTCTTGATAGCGCAATTAGTTAGTCATTCTTCATTTGTTACGTATCGGCTAGGTTCGTGTCCTAGCCCGATAGCGTATCAGTTTTCGAATATGCTTCCATCAAGCTCCTGTTAGTCTCGATCGTGTACGCAAGAAATAAAAATGGAAAAAATTAATATGATTGATAAGATGCAATATATATATATATAGATATATATATACATATATGAATATATATGTATATATATATATATATATATATATATATATATTACAAAGGATTACAAAGGCGGAGCATGCCGACAGGAGACCTTTTGGTCCATATCTAGGTCGGATGCGAAAAAAATCATAATAATAATAAAACAACAAATAAAAACTATAATAATGTAAATAACAAATAAAATACATAAATAAATGCATAGGTATAGTTAAATAATAAACAAACAGGTAAATAGTAAATAATAATAAATTAACATATAACTAATAATAAATGAAAATCAAACAGACAAATGATAAAAAACAAAAACAAATAATATAAAATAAATTATAATCATTACAGCATCTTGCTTAGGTGTTTATCTAAATGATTCTTAAAGCTTCGAACTGAACTACATTGCACTACCTGTGCAGGAAGTTTATTCCATTCATTAACTACACGGTTGGCAAAGTTGTTTCTACCTACTTCCAAATTGAATCTATTTCCGGACAGTTTGAGACCATTTTTTCTTGTCTGATTCTCATTCAATGTGGAAATTTTGTCACTTTTGATGTCAATTCCCTTTAGAATTTTAAAGACCTGTATCAAGTCACCTCTGAGTCTACGCTTTTTTAGGGAAAACAGATTCATATGTTTTAGTCGATTTTCGTATGATTTATTTTGGATATTTGGAATCAGTTTTATGGCTCGCCGTTGTACTTTTTCCAGTGTGTCAATGTCTTTAATGAGATTCGGTGACCATACGGAAACAGCATATTCCAAATGTGGACGAACTAACGATTTATATAACTTGTTAATGAGTGATGGACCTTTGAAATCAAAAGATCGCGCAATCAGTCCCAGAATCTTATTTGCTTTCTCAGAGGCTGAAATACACTGCTTGGATGATTTGAGGTCGTTACTGATAATTACGCCGAGATCTTTTTCACTATCCACTTTTGTTAACGAATTTCCAAATAACTTGTAATCGTACTTACTGTTATTTTTACCTATGTGCATTACCTTGCATTTACTTGTGTTAAATTTCATTAGCCACTTTTCAGACCATTGCTGTAATTTATCTAAATCTTCTTGAATATGTAATTGGTTTGAGTGATCATTTGCCACTCCGCACAGTTTTGTATCATCAGCAAATTTGGAAACAGTAGATTTTAGTCCATGGTCTATATCATTTATATATACTATGAATAGAAGTGGCCCAAGAACGGAACCCTGAGGAACTCCACTTGTAACATTTTTCCATCTAGAAGTTTTTCCATTTAAAACAACTCTCTGTTTTCGACCATTCAACCAATTACTAGTCCAACCTAATAGGCTACCACTTATTCCGTGTAAAGCTAATTTAGTAAGTAGTCTTTCGTGTGGGACGGTATCAAAAGCTTTTGCAAAGTCTAGATATATTAAATCTATATTGTTTCTTTTGTCATAATTCGAGATAACTGTGTTGTAGAATTCGAGTAAGTTAGTCACGCAAGAACGTTTCCGTCTGAAACCATGCTGGCTATCATTTATCAAACGGTTACTTTCTAAATGATGTTCGATAGCATCTCTGATGATAGTTTCCATTATTTTTCCTACGATTGAAGTCAAACTTATAGGCCTATAGTTATTTGGCTTCTTTTTGTCACCTTTTTTGAATATGGGAGTAACGTTAGCTAGCTTCCATTCTCTTGGGACATCTCCGGATATGATGGATTTCTTGAAAATAATTTCTAATGGAACAACAATCTCATTTTTCATTTCCTTTAAGATTCTTGGATGCCAGCCGTCAGGCCCTGGTGTTTTATTAACTTTGAGTTTGTCTATACACCTTTTAATTTTTTCTTTTGTTATATTTACCGTAGTGAGTAAGTTTACCCTAGACTTTTCACAGGTTTCAGTTTGGAATTCACTTTGAGGTGTTTCGTTTACGAATACCGAGCTAAAATAATTGTTTAAGATATTACACATTCCTTCATTTGAATATTCAAGTTGACCGTCAGCAGATAATAGTGGACCAATGTGATTCCTAACAACCTTTTTATCTCTAATGTAACTATAGAATTCTTTGGGATTCTCTTTGGATTTATCAGCGATGTTCATTTCGTATTGTCGTTTTCTTTTTCTTATTGTCTTGTTTAAATCTCTCTGTATTGATACATAACTTTCATAGTCATTAGATGCACACGAGCACTTATATTTCTTATAAGCCTGTCTCTTTTTAGCAATACTTTTATCAGTTTCTTTGTCAAGCCACTTTGGGCGAGCCTGATTTGGGGGACGTCTGTCCTTAAAAGGAATGTAAGTTTGAATCATCTTAGTGAGCGTATTTTGAAATATTTCCCACATCTGATCTACAGGTCTTTCGTTTAATTTTGCCTCCCAATCTATAAGCTGAAGCTCCTGACGTAGTCCTATGAACTGAGCTTTACTGAAATCGGGTATTTTAGAAACACAAGTATCTATTCTAAAATTGTTTAGGAGTTTGAATCTAACTAAGTTGTGATCGCTATTTGCAACAGATTCACCGACTTCTACATCAGTTACCATGCTTTCGCGGCTAGTGATCAATAGATCGAGTAAGTTTCCATATCTTGTGGGCTCTTTTACATGCTGAATTAAGTAATTGTCACCAAGAAAATCAATCAAGTGACTACCTATATGGCAATGTTCAAGGGTCATCCAATCAATGTCAGTAAAATTGAAATCACCCATTATATATATATATATATATATATATATATATATATATATATATATATATATATATATATGTGTGTGTGTGTGTGTGTGTGTGTGTGTGTGTGTGTGTGTGTATGTGTATGTGTGGGTGTGTGCCTGTGGGTGTGGGTGTATGTGTGTGTGTGTGCCTGCGTGTGTGTGTGTGTGCCTATTTGTGTGTATGTGTGTATGTGTATGTGTGTGTGTGTGTGTGTGTGTGTGTGTGTGTGTGTGTGTATGTGTGTGTATACCAGTTATTCATGTAAAATATAGTACCTTTCACGATAAGCTAAATATGATACTATACGTAAGCTACTCCGCGACAAGAAAATATTTTTCATTCTAATGGAAATGTTATATACAAAAACTATAAGAAGATCTATCAGAAAATCCCTTCTACCGTAAGATAACTCCTGTAAATCAAGATATATGACATACTCGGCTGTAAGAAAACATATTTCAATGTAAGGCAAATATGATATACAAAGATAGGTAACAATACTTACGTATCAAAAGATATATCCGTGAATAAATTTTGTTACATGTAATAAGCACAAAAATTGGTCAGGATTCCAGTCTCTGACTTTATCTCTGTGATACAGAGGCTGTCATACCCTTCTCACCTTTCTGTCCCTTTATTCAGTTGAGGGGACGTACAGCGAAAGGGTATTTACATCAAAACCAAAACTGAATTATTCAATGAAGCAGTTAACATGACGGGGCTTTACAATATAATGTAATGCAATACAATACAGTATGATATAACATAGTATAATATAATATAATATAATATAATATAATATAATACAATATGGGGGATAGGGTTGATAAAAGAGTATTGGTATGGTTTGGACATATGGAAAGAATGAGTGAGGAAAGATTAGTAAAAGAGGTGTGCAAGGCAGAGATGAGGGGTGTGAACATGAGGGGGCGGTCAAGGATGAGATGGATGGATGGGGTAAAAGGGGCATTGGGAAAGAGGGGAATGTCTCTTGAGGAAGGAAGGAAGAAGACAGAAGATAGGGATGAGTGGAGAATGGTTGTGTATGGATGATACTGTGATGCATGGAAGGGAGTGGGTGAGGAATGGGTGGATGAGGGAGTATGTGTGAATGATATTTTGGCGCAGCCCGAAGGAACTTCTCTCCGTCTTCTCTTTTTCTGCATGAGTAGACGGAGAGGGAGGGTCGCCGATTTTATGAAGCGGCCTTGCTGTGGATGTGCTGTGTCTTGCTACATTGCTTCTGACCCAGGGCAGTGGGCGAGATGCAGGGATGACCCGTCATCCAGGAGGAGCCAAGAAAAGAAGGAGGGAGGGGTGGTGAATGGGAGTGGA
>NC_134806.1:6018759-6021259 GCF_046742065.1 Oratosquilla oratoria | reverse complement strand
CTCCCTCACTCCCTTTCCCACTACCGCCCCGCGCGCGCGTGTGTGCGTGCGTGTGTGCGTGTATCTATCCTCCCCCACCCCCCACCTCCTCCTCCTGGCCCACGGTACCCCCTGTTCCCTGCAGGTCACCCTTCGGCACCTGTCTGCTTGTTTGCTTGTGGTCTGTCTGCCCAGAGCCAAGGTCGAGTAGTGGAGTGCCCCAGTCATAACACCTTTTTTTTTTTTTTTTTTTTTTTTTTTCTCCAATTCGGGAGTGAGGAATCAGCCCGTGGGAGTGATTCCTCACTCCCGAATTGGGAAAAAAAAAAAAAAAAAAAAACATGACACCTCCCCCCCCCACACCCACACCCCAAACCCCCCCACCCCCACCCCCTCTCCCGGAGTTCCCAGGATCTTTTTCTCCGGCAGCTGCTCTGTGGCTCTGTGCCCTCGTTCTTGTTCTTGTTCTAGCTCATGTTCTCGTCCTGGTTCTTGTTCTTCGTATCATTCTTGTTTTTGTTCTTATTCTTTCTTTTGTTCTTGTTCTTTCTCTTGTTCTTGTTCTTTCTCTTGTTCTTATTCTTGTCCTCGTTTTTGTTCTTCTTCTCGCTCATGTTCTCATGCTAGTTCTTGTTCCTCGTATCATTCTTGTTCTTGTTCTTATTCTTTCTCTTGTTCTTGTTCTTTCTCTTGTTCTTATTCTTGCTCTTGTTCTTGTTCTCGTCCTGGTTCTTGTTCCTCGTATTATTCTTATTCTTGTTTTTGTTCTTTCTATTGTTATGTTCTTTCTTTTTCTCTTGTTCTTGTTCTTATTCTTGTCCTTGTTTTCGGCTTTTCTCGTTTTCGTTCTTGTTCTTGCTCTTGTTCTTGTTTCTATTCTTCTTTTTTCTTCATCTTTTCTTCTTCTTCTTCTCCTTCTTTTAATACCACTTTTGTTCTTGTTCTTATTCATGTTTGTGTCTTTGTTGTTCTTCTATTTTCTTCTTCTTCTTCTTCTTCTTCTTCTTCTTCTTCTTCTTATTCCTCTTCTTCCTCTTCTCCCTCTTATTCTTCCACTTCTTCCTCTTCTCCCTCTTCTTCCTCTTCCTCTTTCTCTTCTTCTTTCTCTTCTCTTTGTTGTTGCTGTTGTTGTTGTTGTTGTTGTTCTTCTTCTTCTTCTTCTTCTTCCTCTTCTTCTTCTTTTCCTTCTTCTTCTTCTTCTTCTTCTTCTCCCTTTTCCTCTTCATTTTCCTCTTTCTCTTCTTCTTTTTCTTCTTCCTTTTGCTGTTGTTGTTGCTCTTCTTCATCTTCTTCTTCTTCTTCTTCTTCTTCTTCTTTTTCCTCTTCTTCTTCTTCTTCTTCTCTTTCTTCTTCTTCTTCTTCTTCTTCTTCTTCTTCTTCTTCTTCTTCTTCTTCTCTTTCTTCTTCTTCTTCTTCTTCTTCTTCTTCTTCTTCTTCTTCTAGTCCCACTTTTGTTCTTGTTCTTTTTCATGTTTCTGTTGTTGTTATTCTTCATCATCATTTTCTTATTCCTCTTTTTTGCTTCTTCTTCCTCTCCTTTACCTCCCTTTCCTTTTCCTTCTCCCTCTCCTTCACCTTTCCCTTCTGCTTCCCCTTTTTCTCCTTCTGCTTCCCCTTCTTCTTCTTCGTCTTCTTCTTCTTCTTCTTCTTCTTCTTCTTCTTCTTCTTCTTCTTCTTCTTCTTCTTCTTCTTCTTCTTTTTCTTCTTCTTCTTCTTCTTCTTTCTTCTTCTTCTTTTTCTTCGTCTTCTTCTTCATCATCTTCTTCTTCTTCTTCTTCTTCTTCTTCTCCTCCTCTTTTTCCTCCCTCTCTTTTTCCTTCTCCCTCTTCTTCACTTTTTCCTTCCTCTGCTTCTTCTCCTTCTCCTCTTTTCCCTCTCCTTCTCCTTCTCCTTCTTCTCCTTTTCCTTTCACTTCTTCTTCTCCCCCTTATTTCCCTTCTTCTCCTTCTTCTACCTCTCCTTCTCTTTCTCCTCCTTTCCCTTCTTCACTTTCTCTTACCTCTCCTTCTTCTACCTCTCCTTCTCTTTCTCCTCCTTTCCCTTCTTCACTTTCTCCTACCTCTCCTTCTCCTCCTTCTCCATCTCCTTCTCTTTCTCCTTCTCCTTTCCGTTCTTCTCCTCTCCTACCTTTCCTTCTCCTTCTTCTCCTTCTGCTTCTGCCTCTCCTTCTGTTTCTTCTTCTCCTCCTCCTTTTCCTTCTCCTCCTCCTCCTCCTCCTCCTTCTCCCTCTCCTTCGCCTTCTCCTCCTTCTCCCTTTCCTTCCCTTCTCCTTCTCCTTCTTTTTCTCCTTCTCCTTCTCCTTCTGCTTCTCCATCTAGTTCTCTTTCTTGTTCGTGTTCTTGTTCTTGTTCGTGTTCTTGTTCTTGTTCTCTTTTGTAATATTTTTTTCAGGGTTTTTCTTCGGTGTGTCCCATAGTCGTGTCATTACGAAAAATGAAAGATCCGGTTTGTGCACCATTAAATGCACACTATCACCACCTGCAATTCTCACCACCATTCGCAACACTAAAGACACCAACCA
>NC_134806.1:6003759-6013759 GCF_046742065.1 Oratosquilla oratoria | reverse complement strand
GTGTGTGTGTGTGTGTGTGTGTATACTGTATATATGGATGTGAGATGGCAAAATAAAACGTTAAGGCTAGAATATGGAGCTTCATTCAGTGGTCCACTGAGGAAGGCCCAAGAGATCGAAATGTCTGGTTCTGAATAAAGCTCCAAACTCTAGCCTTTTGCCACCTCACCTCCATATTTGTCTGTTTCTACGTATATATATATATATATATATATATATATATATATATATATATATATATATATATATAATTTATATATATACATATATCACAACAAAGTAATGCCGTAGCACATTGTTAGAATAATACTAATGGCCCACTTTCGGAGAAGAATAAGCGAAAGTAAAAAGATCGGTATATTTCGATTCCTAACTGTGATCCTCTTCAGCAGATATGAATTACAGAGTGGAGAACAACATGTATTTATACAGAAGTAGTGAGATAAGCAGGAAGGGACGAGGGCTCAGGTCACGTGTCCGGCGTTGCATGGACATTGGTGAATTTTGTCCACTGCTAATGTAGAAGGTAGCATTTTATTTATTGCTAAGGAAGTTATACAATTTGGTAACCATTGGACATAGGAAATATTATGATTTAGAAAATTATAAATTAAAGAGGATTCTATTATGTTTCTTCTGAAACTGCATTTGGATTTGTAAATTATTTCAGCGTCGTCCCAATTTATTCGATGATTTTTTTGGCGACATGCTGAAATACGGCGGAATTTTCCTGTCCATATTTAACAGAGTTATTGTGCTCTTTGATCCTAGTGGTGAGGTCTCTACCCGTTTGTCCCCAATATACATCATTTTAATCTAAACAAGGTAACTTATAAACTCCAGGAGTTGTATTACTCTTGCATCTATGATGTACATTGACAACTTTACTGAACAAATTATTGGGATAATTAGAGATAGAAATTATTTTTTCTTTTGGTAACAAATGAGACATATCATTAATTGATTTATTATATGGTAATTTTATGCAACTATTATCCACTTGTAATTCATGGCGGAATAGGAATCTGATTTGTAAAAACTAATTTTGGCCTTACTAAGGGCTTTTTGTAAAAACTATGACGGGTATCCTAATTTTTATAATTGACTTATTACTAAGATTAGTTCCATGTCTAAATATTGTGAAATACATATTCTCAAAGCACGTAGAAATAGGCCAGAAGTGACACTGTATTTTATTTTGTCTGGATGGTGGCTAAAGAAATAAGGTAGCTCCCTGTATGGGTGGGCTTCCTATAAACTGTGAACGATAAATACCCCGAATTTCTAATTATTAAGATATCTACATACATACATATACCAAAGGCTTTTCCCCCCTTACACGGGGAGTAGCCAAAAAGAAAGAGGCATATAAATCACTCCCACCCATTTTATTTCCCATATATTCCACTCCCCTCCACCCTCCTCCCTCCCTCCTATCATGTATATGCATATATATATATATATATATATATATATATATATATATATATATATATATATATGTATATATATATATATATATGCATATATATATATATATATATATATATATATATATACTAAATAAAATCAAAGCCCATGGCATAGGAGGAAAAGTGTTAGAATGGATTAGAGCTTGGAACAGAAAACAGCGGGTCACCATAAATGGAGTAAAATCTAGGTGGGGCAATGTTACTAGTGGGGTCCCCCAGGGCTCGGTTTTGGGTCCCTTGTTGTTCATTATGTACATAAACGACTTAGACGACGGGATAAATAGTGATGTTAGTAAGTTTGCGGACGACACTAAAATAGGACGCCTAATTAGGTCAGGAAACGACGCAGAGATTCTGCAGGATGATCTTAACAAATTGTTCACATGGTCGGTGAAATGGCAAATGAACTTCAATATCTCTAAGTGTAGCGTGTTAAACGTAGGGCTACACAACCCCGAAAATAGATACAGCTTAGATAACACGCTTTTAGAGAAAATTGAGGCAATTCACTAGAATCATTACAGAGAAAAATGACCAAATTGATACATGGACTCAGAAATTTGCCTTACGAAGAGAGGTTTAGGCACCTTAACTTACACTCTCTGGAAAGACGCAGAATGCGGGATGATCTAATAGAGGTGTTCAAGTGGATCAAAGGCTTTAACAAGGGTGATGCAAACAAGGTCATCATATTAAAACAACAGGGCAGGACTCGCAGTAATGGTTATAAACTGGGCAAATTTAGATTTAAAAAGGAAATAGGCTAGAATTGGTTTACTAATAGGGTGGTTGACGAATGGAATAAACTTAGTAACCATGTAGTAAGCGCTGAAACTATCAGTTGTTTTAAGAAACGTTTAAAAAGATTTATGGATGGGGATGACAGGTGGTGATGGATACGGAGCTGCCTTGTGTAGGCCTTATGGTCTCTTGCAGTCTCCTTCATCCTTATGTTCTTATTATGTATATGCTTATATATATACATGCATGTATGTATATGTGTATGTATTTATATATATTCAGGCTTTCACATCATCGTGAAACGAATTATGCAATATCACCACAGGAGAAGAGAAACTTATGGACAGTGATTACTTTCGTATATTACATCTTCAGACAAAGTAAGGCAAATATAAGGGTGTTTAGATAAAAGTAGGGAAGGAACATGGGCATAGGGGACCGGATTTTTTTATGATGAATACGTACTATTCGGCATATTAGAGAAAAGTTAAAGTATCTCCTTGATATTCTTAACTAAAGTCAGTACAGCTGAAGAATGTTTTCATAGAGAATACTATGAAGAACAAGAACATTACGAACACCTCAGAACACTTTTTCTTCCTTTCCATGAAAATTTCATTTGTATTGTGAACTTCCTCAAGAAATTAAATGTCAAAATTGTATCTAGATATGACGACATCATAAAAAGAACTTTAATTAAAAAAGGCCGCCTAACAACAATTCGGTAGTGTATAAGATTCGTTACAAAGATTGTAACAAATTTTATATTGGACAAACGGGAAAAATATTGGAAACACGGATTTCTCAACATATAATGTGAGTCCGCCTAAGAAAACAATAAATAATTGAATAACCATCATACTGAATTGCTCCAGGAAAAAGCAAAGAATTTACCTGATAGAAACGTGATCGAATAATGTTTAATTTCAGGCACTTTTGATAGAAATGTAAACTTAAGCTATGGACATTTCAAACGTGATAGATTACTAACCGAAATGGTGATGAAAAGGTTTCCGCCCGATTAGACCATATGTAGTCAAGTCGAAGTGGGTGAGGTAAGGTCAGGCTCCCACGCCATCTCCCATGCAGTCTCCCCCTTCATCCCTGCTGTTTCTCTATGCTCGTGTTCCTTTCCTATTTTATTACTTAAACACCTTTGTATTTGCCTTACGTTGTCTGAAGATGTAATATACGAAAGTGCTTACTGTCTAGAAATTTCTCTTCTGTGGTGATATTACGCACGCACGCACACACACACACACACACACACACACACACACACACACACACACACACACACACACACACACACACACACACACACACACACACACATGTATATATATATACACACACAAATGAGATGGAAAATGTGAAGCAGGTGTGTGTGTGTGTATCGCACGCACCTCTCTCCTCTTTCCCCCCTTCATTTGAGGCAGATGGAAGCACTGCATCAACCTCTGGTGAACATTACAAAGAGAGAACAAGAGTCTTATCATTGATTCTCAAATGAATAAAATCGCCTAGCGGCAGCTAGAAGAAAGGACTTCATTCTTGTGCACTTTCTCTCTCTCTCTCTCTCTCTCTCTCTCTCTCTCTCTCTCTCTCTCTCTCTCTCTCTCTCTCTCTCTCTCTCTCTCTCTCTCTCTCTCTCTCTCTCTCTCTTTCTCCTTTCATTGTGGAAGAGGGTTTTGGTCAGGTAGATAATGTCGTATGACGACATTGAAGAAATAGGACCGTAGCAGAACGCAGCGAAAGGCTTTATGTCTTGCTGTTCTTTACCCTCCGTGACATGATGGTAACCTTTATTTTTTCATTTAATTTGATCTTATTTTGTTTTATTTTGTTTTAGTCTATCTATTCTATATAGTTTCATCTAATTTCTTATTATTTTATTCTATTCTATTTTATTCTATTTCATTATATTCTACTTTATCTTATTGAATTTAATTTTATCTTATTTTATTCATCTTAAATATTTTATCATAATTATTAGGTTACTTATTTATCAATTTATTCATTTATGTATGTATCTATACATTTATCTATTTACTTTTTATTTATTTACTTATGTGTTTATCTAAATTTTCATATATCTATGAATTTAATTTAGTTCATTTATTTACTCAGTTATTTATTTTTTCATTAATTTATTAATTTGCTATTTTTTTCCTATCATTTTCATTCACATGCTTTCCTTTATCTAGATTTCTTGTCGGCATGGACATTTTAGAGGTATGAATGATCAAAAACTATTCAGGATAGAACCCATTTCATAAACACAAATCTTTTACTCGCAATAATAATATAAACTGACCCAACATACTTTAGAGTTCCAGTGTGGTACAGTGGTAGAGTGTGTGACTGGCAGCCACTAGGAAGGTCTTCGACGTCGGTTCGGATCCTGGTCATGGCGTAGAGGTTAGGAACGGCGACCACCCATGAGTAATGGGTGGCACCGATCTCTTGACCTTAAACAAGGAAGGTCAAGACGGGAATGAAGACATTTGTAAACGGTGATTTTTGTGTCACTCGTTTGAAATTTATCTCAGAATTGTCATTCCTTTGTTGTCTCACTCCTGTGAAATGTCAATCTTTTGAATAACAGTATTTGCACTTTATAATATGTTAGCACCTTTCTAGATAAATAAACTTTTACCAGATTCATTTCGGCTTAAATAGAATCTAAGATAAATAATTTAGATATTTTCGAGGTTACAGCTTGCTCAAAGAAACAATAACAATGATAAAAAGAAATAAAAAAATTAATTAAAATTTTTAAATAAAAACAAAAACAAAAAATTAAAAGCAAATATAAAGTTAAAAATTTCAAAATTCAAAACTGAAAAAATGAAAATCATAATTCAAAATTAAGAATTCGAAATTCAAAATCCGAACAAAAATCATTCCACAAAGCCTGATGCATATCCTTTTATGAAATTCTGCTATTAGAGAAACTAGATTAATAAAGTATCTGTAGGGAGGATATTTCTGTATACTAGATTGATATACCCAACGCCCTCTCTCGTTTGGATTGTCTTTATTCTTAGAAGCTGAATCTCAACAACTCACATTATTTTCGCGTCGTACAGACACGTAAACGTACGCGTATACATACACACACACACACACACACACACACACACACACACACACACACACACACACATATTCACATATGTATACACGTATTAACCTACACACACACACACTTCTCTAATACACACATATTCACATACGAGTATGTATACACATATTAACCTACACACACACACACACACACACACACTTCTCTCATACACACATTCACATATGTACATACGCATTAACCTACACACAAACAACATTTACACTGTTACTTCTGAGTGGATTTTTACACATAAATACATATACACATCTTTCATACACACACGTATTAACATACACCTAAACAACATTTACACTACTCACATATGTACCCATGTACACAAAGACAATATTTACACTGTTATTCCTGAGTGGATTCTGACCATTACTTGTCTATTCAAAGGAAGACATTATCTTCATGTTGACAATTTGAGAAGATAAATAGATTGATTATTCTTGAACATGTAATTCCACGTTTCTCTGCGTTTTGTGACTTCATTCGTTTAATCTCCCTGCCGCCAGGTGATTTTATTCAGTCGAAGAAAACTCTTTCCCGAGGTGTTCAAGAAAGTGGCCAGGATTCTCAAAGGATTCATATATGTGACGCTACCCACAGAATGCATATGTGTGTGTGTGTGTGTATGTGTGTGTGTGTGTGTGTGTGTGTGCGTGCGTGTGTGTGTGTGTGTGTTTGAACTCTCCCTCAGTACAAAAGAAATTCTATCTTTATCCATGCCGATGTAAGCCTCTAGAATTATTCTCATCATTTTATTAAACAAACAGAAAAATCATGTTAAAATTTTTGGCAGTACAAATACATATGAACTTCTTTTTTTCCCTTCTTTTTTTAAACACTACATCAGCACCCAGACCTTCACTTATATAACTAGACCCTCCAAGGGTACAAGAACTTCCTTGTCTATTACAAACTGTTGATAAGTCTTCTACCTTGCCGAAGTTACTGGGCCTGACGAAATCAGACAATTGAAGTTCTTGTTCGTAAACAAGATACAAGTTCAGCCATCTTCATGACGATGATATCAGGCCCATTATATCAAGCCAAGGCCGTGAGAAAGTTCCCGTTCTCGTTCTCGTTCTCGTTCTCGTTCTCGTTCTCGTTCTCGTTTTCCGTGTCGTTCTCGTTCTCTTTCTCATTCTTGATCTCGCTCCCGTTCTCGTTGTCGTTCTCGTTCTCGTTCTCGTTCTCGTTGTCGTTCTCGTTCTCGTTCCCGTTCTCGCTCCCGTTCTCGTTGTCGTTCTCGTTCTCGTTCTCGTTGTCGTTCTCGTTCCCGTTCTCGTTCCCGTTCTCGTTCCCGTTCTCGTTCTCGTTCCCGTTCTCGTTCTCGTTCTCGTTCTCGTTCTCGTTCTCATTCTCGTTCTCGTTCTCGTTCTCATTCTCGTTCCCGTTCTCGTTCCCGTTCTCGTTCTCGTTCCCGTTCTCGTTCCCGTTCTCGTTGTCAATCTCGTTCTCGGTGTCGTTGTCTCTCACGTTCTCGTACTCGTTCTCGTCCCCGTTTTCGTTCTCGCTATCGTCCTCGTTCTCGTTCTCTCCCTTATTCTCGTTCTCGGTCTCGTTTTCGTTCTTGTTTTCTCTCAATCTCGTTCTCGTTCCCGTTCTCGTTCTCGTTCTTGTTCTTGGGTTCGAGGGAAGGAATCATACGTTTCATGCAACTCTCCAGAAGAGGTGTAGTAGGTTCTGTCTCACGGGACGGTGTACATTATCACGGGATGGTGCACCGTCTCACGTTATTTAGCACCGTCTCACGAGATGATGCACCGTCTCACGTTATTTTGCACCGTCTCATTTTATGGTGTACAGTCTCATGGGATGATATATAGTCTCACGGGATGATGCACCGTCTCACGGGATGATGCACCGTCTCACGAGATGATGCACCGTCTCACGTTGTTTTGCACCGTCTCGTTTTATGATGCACCGTCTGACGAGATGATGCACCGTCTCACAGGATGGTGCACCGTGTCACGGGATGGTTTATAGTCTCATAGGATGCTGTACAATCTCACGTGGTGGTGCATCGTCTCACGTGATGGTTACAGGATTGTGCATCGCCTCACAGGATGGTATACTGTCTCACAGGATGGTATACTGTCTCACAGGATGATGTGCTGTCTCACAAGATTATGTACTGTCTCACGGGATGGTGTACAGGATGGTATACCATCTCACGAAATAGTGTACTATCTCACGTAGAGGGTAAGGGGCATGTGTGCTCGTCAGTCCAAAAATCGACCTTTCTAGAACGCGAGTATATGTGGAGCCTCGTTATACTTCAGTACACGGGAGAAGAGTATGACAAGGTCGGTACACAGACGTAAACGCGATAAAGTAAAAAATAAACGAACTTTTTTGGACAATTGTACTGGACAATTGGTCATACAAATGCCACGACAATGTTCAAAATGTCCCATTAAACTCCGATGACAAGATGTCTTGTCATTTGGTCAAATAAAACAAAAAATCATAAAACACCAAAATGTTTGATCAAACACCAGAAAAATATGACGTCAGTCCTCGCGAGCGAAGCGAGGACTGACGTCATATTTTTCTGGTGTTTAATCAAACATTTTGGTGTTTTATGATTTTTATTTTATTTGACCAAATGACAAGACATCTTGTCATCAGAGTTTAATGGGTTAAGTTACCAAAAGCGAATTCACCCATCGAACTGTACAGAAACTTGTGAATTGGTAATTAAAGGTTAGTTTAAGCCTTTTCCGATTCAGTCATACGAACACATGTATACACACACGCGCGCGCGAGCACACACACACATATATGAGCTCTGAGCTCTCTTCAGGGAGGGAAATATCTGTCGATCACGAGTCCAACACGTGATCAAAGACCATGTTGAATCACACACACACACACACACACACACACACACACACACACACACACACACACACACACACACACACACACACACACACACACGACTCGGTGGGGCGGTTGGTAGAGTCACAGACTGTCAGTACGGCGGTACCGGGGATACTGGGTTCGAATCCTGCCCAGGGCTGAAATTATTTCAGTATCGCTGCGCTTCGAGTCATTACTCCAACTCTCGTGGGCGGGGAGTTGGGTGTGTGTGTGCATGTAAGGTCATAGCATTACCCATAAATCGGTCATACGAGCTCTGAGCTCTCTTCCGGGAGGGAAATAGCTGTCGATCACGAGTCCAACACGTGATCCAAAGACCAAGATGACACATACACACATTTTTTTTTTGCCTGAAAGACCTTTGGATATTTTATTTGTATTTTTTTTTTCTTAACCTTCAGTTCACTCCCGTTCGTTGATCAAGTTTAGATAACTTAGAGTTGATTCAAATATGTTTGCACCTTCAGAAATAAAAAATATATATATACGAGTAAAAAGATGGATAAATATATGAATCAAAATAAGAAAATACAATTTATGATTCACAATAATAAAAATGATATTACCCTGCATTTATTTCAGTTCGTTTCACAAATTTGAATGTCGTCATTTGCCTAAACGTTATGACGTCATAACGACAAAGTGCTCGGTAGAGTATGGACGTGTGTACTGTTCCGCTGCAAATTAGTGGCAAAATATAGTTTGATAATGGCAGTTTCATTATTATTTGTGTTTTGCAAGTGTGTTGTGATAATGTGCAGTGAAAAAAAATTGTTTTAGTGATTTGAATGAAGCTCTCTTCCATCAAGAATAGCCTCATCTGTCTAGGTAAGTTACGAGTACTTGATGAAAAGTTGAAAAATGTAATCCGTATGTGTTTAGATATTTCCGGTATATATCACAGCAAAATAAATTACCAATAATCCTTTGTGTGTGTGTGTGTGTGTGTGTGTGTATGTGTGTGTGTGTGTAAACTAAAGTAATTTCAATATTTGATTATATTTTATGTAATTACCTTTAGTATTGGCCATTAGGTACCCCGAAGGGTAATAAGACCACATAGTACATACCAAGGTTGGACGCCGTAGTGGTATTAGTGTGCAGGTGTTGTTGTTGTTGTTGTTGTTGTTGTTGTTGTTGTAATCTCTCTGATACAATTTTTGTTAAATTGAATATCCACTGACGTTCTGACGATCTGTGCGCAGCTGGTCACTCAAAATTGCGGAACACCTGTGGAACAGATGAATATCGGAAACTTCTGTTCCACAGTGAACAGTGAGGAAAAAAAGGTCTTCCCCAATTTTGAGCGATCAGCTACACAGATGGTCAGAACGTAAGCGGATATCCAACTTAACAAAAAAAAATATTATTATTATTATTATTATTGTTATTATTATATTATTATTATTATTATTATTATTATTATTGTTGTTGTTGTTGTTGTTAATAATAATAATGATAATATCATTATCATTATCATTATTATTATCATTATTCATTTAGGTTAATTTTTATTTGTGCACACCTACGCGATATAGCAATAGAAAATTAATAATTAATTGTGTAGAATATAATACATCAACGTAATATCCAATTTCTTGGGGGGAAATTAATAAAAAAACAGTTGCACAACTAAAATAATACCTTCATTTATTCATTTATTTGTTCATTATTTTTTTATATATGATTATTGATCTTTTATTTAGTTACTTGTTTGTTAGTTTTATCATTATTTTCATTTCTTTGTTTATTTTTTTGTTTA
>NC_134806.1:5981259-5991259 GCF_046742065.1 Oratosquilla oratoria | reverse complement strand
CTACTTATTGCAGCTTTTTCAAAATCAACAGTTATTGAATTAGGCTCCATAACACGCGTTTCTTTAAGTTTAGAAAATATCGTATCATATGTTTCTTGAGTTTTAGATTTCGTAATGCAGTACACAAGTGGAACAGTATGATTTTCCCCAAGGAGAGCATGGATGGTATAGAGTTGATGGTTGTCAGGAGCACTATCGAACGTACCGTCGCAAAACCAGTGCATACTTTTTGCTAATAAATCGAGATTAGTGTCAGTTGCCATTAAAACGATATCTCCCTCTTCGACTAAAGCAAATCTCTCCCCTCTTAACGAAACCCTAAGTTCGTCTGTTATTTTGTTCCCATCTGTGAATTTTCTTTGTCTTCTAATCATTCTGCCAAGACTTTCTTTTTTGGGAAGAGATTCAGTGGCTTCCAAGGGAAAATCAGATATGCAGTTCTGAATTATAGTACTCGTAATTTCTTCAGTATTATAGGCTCGTTCCTTCATCTTCTCTACTGTCTTGAGTACCACAGTTCTACTGGCATCTAGTCGGTGAGAATGTGGCAGTGGAGTACCTTGTAGTATATCATTCACTGTCTTAAGTCGCCCTCCACATCTCCCTCTTTCTTCGCATTTCCAATAGGTAATGTTATCCCTCATTTTGTCAACTGTATAAGCATACCCATTGTACAGTAGTTTCCTTCCACTACGTTTAGTAACAGTGAACTCCATGGCCTGTGAGAAAAAAATATATCTTTTTAAGAAGAAAACTATATGTATATATACATATACATATACATATATATATATATATATATAATATATATATATATACATATATATATATATATATATATATATATATACATATATACGACAACACGGCATCATCAAGAAGCTAAAAACGATATACACACATTATAAACCATATCAAATGTACCAACACATATACTATTTGACTAAAATATTTTAACATGGTTTCAAAAGTTTACAAAAAATTACATTAATATACTAATAATCTCAAAGTTTATATTAGATGAATTTATAAACTAATGACAAGGTGTGGTTACCAGTAAGAGGAGCACGACGTTTCGCTTTTTACAGCTTTTTCAGGTATATAGTTGTGATACACATGATGAGATTAAATAAGAGGAATAGGGGGAACGGGGAAAGGGAGGAAGGTAGGGGAGGAGGAGGAGGGGGGTTGAATACTAGGAAAGGTTGAGGAGAAGGCTGGCCCAAATGTCTGAGATTAGGAAAGGTGTGAAAAGAGCAAATGGCTGGGCGACGAACATTGGTTCACAATCGAGAAAAGGGGGAAGAAAAAAAGAAGGGTGAGCAAATGTCAACTGCGGATGGACAACGCAGCTGATATCCAGCTGCTTTAAATATATCAAATTGTACTGATATCATCATTTATCACCTTATTATCATTCATATCTTGAAATAATTACCTCAAGAATAGATGTAGAATGTCTAATTAATAAATATCTTTTTGAGAATGTTGAAAAATGTCCTTCCAGATGTGGGAATATTTCTAGTATGTATTGTGTATTTAGATTAAAGAATGATAAATAAGTTTGCCTTACTTTGATCTTCCGACGAACAATATTAGCTGATATCCAGTTGCTTTAAACATATCAAATTGTACTGATATCATCATTTATCACCTTATTATCATTCATATCTTGAAATAATTACCTCAAGAATAGATGTAGAATGTCTAATTAATAAATATCTTTTTGAGAATGTTGAAAAATGTCCTTCAATATGTGGGAATATAGTCATTATATATTTTAAAGTATTTTAGGCAAATAGTATAATTTATTATCAAATATTTCAATAAATACCTGGTTGCCTGTTTAACACTCTTTCGACGAAAAGGCTGTTCGACGAAACATCCATTCGACGAATTGTCCGGCGACGAAACGTCCGGCGACGATATGTCTGTTCGACGAAATGTCTGTCGACGAATTGTCCGGCGACGAATTGTCCGGCGACGAAACGTCCGGTCACGGTAGTATTAGGAACAAATTTCAAGAAATACAGACGTATGTCAAAAGCGAAAATCTCGATATGATAGGAATAACTGAGACATGGTTAAATGGTACAGAGTTCGAAGCTGAATTTAATATTGCGGGATTTAAACACTTTCATCAGGATAGAAACCACAAGAAAGGTGGGGGTGTTCTGTTGTACGTTAAAAACAATGTTCATGCTTGTGTTTTAGAGAAAGTGAAACAGGATGCATATGATAGTTTGTGGGTTGAGTTAACCCAAAGAAATGGACAAAAAATGAATATAGGTGTAATATATAGGCCAAAGACATTATCATTAGCAGACGACAAACTGTTATTTCAAGAACTGTCTAGTTTCTGCAACCGGGATTTATTGATAATGGGTGATTTCAATTTTACTGACATTGATTGGATGACCCTTGAACATGGTCATATAGGTAGTCGCTTGATTGATTTTCTTGGTGACAATTACTTAATTCAGCATGTAAAAGAGCCCACAAGATATGGAAACTTACTCGATCTATTGATCAATAGCCGCAGAAGCATGGTAACTGATGTAGAAGTCGGTGAATCTGTTGCAAATAGCGATCACAACTTAGTTAGATTCAAACTCCTAAACAATTTTAGAATAGATACTTGTGTTTCTAAAATACCCGATTTCAGTAAAGCTCAGTTCATAGGACTACGTCAGGAGCTTCAGCTTACAGATTGGGAGGCAAAATTAAACGAAAGACCTGTAGATCAGATGTGGGAAATATTTCAAAATACTCTCACTAAGATGATTCAAACTTACATTCCTTTTAAGGACAGACGTCCCCCAAATCAGGCTCGCCCAAAGTGGCTCGACAAAGAAACTGATAAAAGAATTGCTAGAAAGAGACAGGCTTATAAGAAATATAAGTGCTCGGGTGCATCTAATGACTATGAAAGTTATGTATCAATACAGAGATATTTAAAAAAGACAATAAGAAAAAGAAAACGACAATACGAAATTAACATCGCTGATAAATCCAAAGAGAATCCCAAAGAATTCTATAGTTACATTAGAGATCAAAAGGTTGTTAGGAATCACATTGGTCCACTATTATCTACAGACGGTCAACTTGAATATTCAAATGAAGGAATGTGTAATATCTTAAACAATTATTTTAGCTCGGTATTCGTAAACGAAACTCCTCAAAGTGAATTCCAAACTGAAACCTGTGAAAAGTCTAGGGTAAACTTACTCACTACGGTAAATATAACAAAAGAAAAAATTAAAAGGTGTATAGATAAGCTCAAAGTTAATAAAACACCAGGGCCTGACGGTTGGCATCCAAGAATCTTAAAGGAAATGAAAAATGAGATTGTTGTTCCATTAGAAATTATTTTCAAGAAATCCATCATATCCGGAGATGTCCCAACAGAATGGAAGCTAGCTAACGTTACTCCCATATTCAAAAAAGGTGACAAAAAGAAGCCAAATAACTATAGGTCTATAATTTTGACTTCAATCGTAGGAAAAATAATGGAAACTATCATCAGAGATGCTATCGAACATCATTTAGAAAGTAACCGTTTGATAAATGATAGCCAGCATGGTTTCAGACGGAAACGTTCTTGCGTGACTAACTTACTCGAATTCTACAACACAGTTATCTCGAATTATGACAAAAGAAACAATATAGATTAAATATATCTAGACTTTGCAAAAGCTTTTGATACCGTCCCACACGAAAGACTACTTACTAAATTAGCTTTACACGGAATAAGTGGTAGCCTATTAGGTTGGACTAGTAATTGGTTGAATGGTCGAAAACAGAGTTGTTTTATATGGAAAAACTTCTAGATGGAAAAATGTTACAAGTGGAGTTCCTCAGGGTTCCGTTCTTGGGCCACTTCTATTCATATTATATATAAATGATATAGACCATGGACTAAAATCTACTGTTTCCAAATTTGCTGATGATACAAAACTGTGCGGAGTGGCAAATGATCACTTAAACCAATTAGATATTCAAGAAGATTTAGATAAATTACAGCAATGGTCTGAAAAGTGGTTAATGAAATTTAACACAAGTAAATGCAAGGTAATGCACATAGGTAAAAATAACAGTAAGTACGATTACAAGTTATTTGAAAATTCGTTAACAAAAGTGGATAGTGAAAAAGATCTCGGCGTGATTATCAGTAACGACCTCAAATCATCCAAGCAGTGTATTTCAGCCTCTGAGAAAGCAAATAAGATTCTAGGACTGATTGAGCGATCTTTTGATTTCAAAAGTCCATCACTCATTAACAAGCTATATAAATCGTTAGTTCGTCCACATTTGGAATATGCTGTTTCCGTATGGTCACCGAATCTCATTAAAGACATTGACAGACTGGAAAAAGTACAACGGCGAGCCACAAAACTGATTCCAAATATCAAAAATAAATCATACGAAAATCGACTAAAACACATGAATCTGTTTTCCCTAAAAAAGCGTAGACTCAGAGGTGACTTGATACAGGTCTTTTAAGATTTTAAAGGGAATTGACAACATCAAAAGTGACAAGATTTTCTCATTGAATGAGAATCAGACAAAAAACAATGGTCTCAAACTGTCCGGAAATAGATTCAATTTGAAAGTAGGTAGAAACAACTTTGCCAACCGTGTAGTTAATGAATGGAATAAACTTCCTGCACAGGTAGTGCAATGTAGTTCAGTTCGAAGCTTTAAGAATCATTTAGATAAACACCTAAGCAAGATGCTGTAATGATTATAATTTATCTTATATTATTTGTTTTATTTTGTTATCATTTGTCTGTCTGATTTTCATTTATTATTAGTTATATGTCAATTTATTATTATTTACTATTTACCTGTTTGTTTATTATTTAACTATACCTATGCATTTATTTATGTATTCTATTTGTTATTTACATTATTATAGTTTTTATTTATTATTTTATTATTATGATTTTTTTTCGCATCCGACCTAGATATGGACCAAAAGGTCTCCTGTCGGCATGCTCCACCTTTGTAATCGTTGATATTTGTAAGTACGTGTGTGTGTGTTTGTGTGTATATGTGTGTGTGTTTTTGTACGTTATGGCTGCTGCCAGGCGATTTTATTCATCTGAAAGAAGACCTTCCCACCTTTAAAGGTGAAGAGCACCAGGCAATTCTTTGTTCATTCGTGTTGTCTGTCTTGATGCCGAAAGTAATTAGTGAGCTCGATTGATTTTGAATGACTTAATTTTCGCGTTTTATGTAATTATAGGATTCTTTCCAAGCTCAGTTGCATTTTTCTCTTCATTGCTGAAGGTATTTTCTTCTGTCGCGTTGTCATTGGGGTGAGCCATGTCGCTCATTTTGCATTTTTCTATTTCATAAGTTGTGTGTGTAAATGATAATTGTGAGATTGGTTTCATTACATTGATAAAAGTTGGCAAATATTTTTTTTCCTTAATAAGTAAGCACATTTTGAATAGAACGACAGTTATGGTGTGAAAAATTATTGATAGATTTTTATATATAGATCACACGTTTAGATACCAACAGACACGTTCAAAATCGCGTTTTTTTTTTGTTTTTTTAGAGAGAGAGAGAGAGAGAGAGATAGAGAGAAACTTACCCGAAGAAAGACAAATACAGAATCAGACGAGCACGTGGACACAAAAGAAGAAGAAAAAAACACTGAGTAGGCAAACAATAAGAAACATTTATTCTTCGGCGCTCACGAAGTCGCCTCTTGTTGTTGAGGGTCACGATGGAGTCCGACAGTGATTCATCTAATCCCTCCCAGGATGACAAGACTTTAGAAAAGGACAAAAGAAAAGGGTTTCAAGAGGAGGAGGGGGAAGGAGGAAGAGGAGGAGGAGGAGGAGGAGAAGGAGGAAGAGAAGGGGGAAGATGAGGAAGGAAAATAAAATGAGAAGAAAGAGAAAGAGAGGGAGAGAGAGGGAGGAAGAAATCTCCCACAATTAGGAGACGTGAGATGGAGATAAGAGAAATAATTAGAGAGAGAGAGGAGGTAAAAGAGCAAGGAACAAAAAGAGGGAAGAAAAAAAGGAGGGAGAGGACAGTGGTGAGGTACAGAAAGAACAGAAGGAGAAAGGGGAGGAAGAAAGGTGGAAGAGGAAGAATAGGAAAAGTAAAGGAGAATAAAGAGGAAGAAAAGGGGGTGGAGAAGGAGGAGGAGAAATAAGAAAAGAAGAACAGGAGGAGGAAGAGTACGAAAAGAGAAAGAGAAAATGAGGATAGAGGAATAAAGAGAAGCAAATTAATGGGAGGAGAAAGAGAAGGAAAAGGTTAAGAGAATGAAGGAGGGAGAAAAGGGGAACAGAAGGATGAGATGGAGGAAGAGACAAATAATGAGGAGGATGAAAATGGAATCGAGTATAGTCTTCAGAGGCTGACGTCAATCTTGACCAAGGCTACGCAAAAAAAAAACAAAAAAAAGAGAGAGAGAGAGAGAGAGAGAGAGAGAGAGAGAGAGAGAGGGGGTGGGGGTGGGGGAAAGAAAATTATTAATTAGGATTATCCCAGACCTCCCCAGAACTCTCTGATAACCTGAGGTCTCCAGGTAGATGCTGAAGGGGGAGGTGGAGGTGTCCGTGGCAGGTTCCTGCGTGCTTGGCGGAGACGAATGAAATCGTCTGGCTGTGGCCAGAATAAAAAGATGAAGTGGTCTTTCAATGTGGAGCCGGTGGGGGGGGGGGTTCATATGCACTATAAAACATGACCTCTTAACTTGCTTTCCTCTCCAAAGATATTTTCTCTTCAATATTTTCTCCCTATCCTTTCCCAACTATTCTTCACTCCACTTTTTTTTTTTTTGCCTTCTTACCCCTTACTTCTACTCCCAGGTAGGCTTTCAGCCTGTCAGTCGGGCTTGTCCCTTAAGTTTCTCGAGCAAATAGGTCTTTTTACGTCACCGGATAGCTAGGCCTGTCATGACAACCTTCCTCTTTCATCCGGGCTTGGGACCGGCATGGGATTTAGATGTCATTCCCCCATGCCTTTTTACCCAAAAGAAGTGAGAACGTCTGGTGACGTAACCAGAAGCATGCTGCTGGCCTTCCATTCGATTAGTTGTGGGTTCGAATCCCGCACTTCTCTCCAATTCTCAGCAGTGACTGTTACCTGCTCACAACAGTCCTTATAGCGCATAGGGTATAGATGACGGCTTCGGCCGCAGCTACTCAGCGCCTCCTGCCGTAGGCTCCTCACATTACCTACTATTTACCTTAATTTACCTTACTTAACCTTTACTAAATGAGAATCAGTGTTCTTAGAATTAATGATGGTTATTAATTAGGAGTGAACTAAATCACTAAATCATCACTAAATCAGTTCAAAATGAGAACCCACAGTGAGGTTTAGAGGTTGTATCGTCCACTAGAGGATACTAAGATGGTCTTGCAGTGGATCCAAATATGTTTTTTTTGTAAGAGTAGTATTAATAGTAGTGGTAATAGTGGTAATAGGAGTGGTATTAGAAGAGACCAAATACCTTTCGGAATAGCTGGAAATGACATACATCAAAGCTAAATGAACACCTTACCCCAAGTAATTCGAGAGGAGAGGCACCCACGAGGTACTCTTTTTTTCTCTCTCTTTTCTCTCTCTCTCTCTCTCTATCTATATCTATCTATCCATCTCTCTATCTATCCATATCTCTATCTATATCTATCTCTCTATCTATCCATATCTCTATCTATATCTATCTCTCTATCTCTATCTATCTCTGTCTCTCTGTCTCTCTCACTCTCTTTCTGTCTCTGTCTCTGTCTCTCTCTCACGCTCTCATTCTCTCTCTCTCTCTCTCTCTCTCTCTCTCTCTCTCTCTCTCTCTCTCTCTCTCTCTCTCTCTCTCTCTCTCTCTCTCTCTCTCTCTCTCTCTCCTCTCTCAACCAACTCTGAGGAGCTCTTGAGAGCACTTCAGCTTCAGGGGAGGGTGAGTGGGTGTGGGGAGGTAATCAAGATGTCAACAAACCACTAAACAATGGCGAGATGAGGCGAGTTTATCCTCAAACAGGTAATAGATCTTTAGCCTAAATACAGCAAATCAAATTAACTAAACACGATCTAAGCAGCGTAAAAGTAGGTTATGAAACTAGGAATACTTTGTAAACACTCAAAATAGAGAGTATATGCCAATCAACGCTCCAAGACATGCTAAGGCACAAATACATCAACTCGAGTTTATTGATGTTGTGTCACATTAAATAGATGTTGTAGTGGTTAGCGTCATGTGATCTTATTCAGTTGAGAATAGAGGTTTTCAACTCTAATGGGGTCTCGGTTGGTCGAGGTCACTTTCATGATGAGGACCGGAGTATACATTTGTCGAATAAAAACGTTTGTCTTTCAAAGTCTTTTCAAATTGAGAAACGTTCTTCATTTAAACGGAAGAGTAGCAATTGATCACCTTTTTGTGATTAAGCACAGTACACACACACACACATACACGCACACACACATACACACACACACACACACACACACACATACATACACACACACACATTTGATAGCTATTTACAGAATCATGAAAGGCATAGAAATTATTGATAGATCTGATAAAATGGGATGATAGAAATACAAGAGGGCACGGAAAGAAAATAAAAAAAGACAACTATAGAAGAGATTTGAAAAAGAACAGCTTTCCTCACAGAGCAATAGACAGTTGGAACAAGTTAGATGAGAAAGTGGTGTGTGCAAAAACAATACATGAATTTAAAAATAGTTTAGATAAAATGAGATATGAAGACGGGACCTCACGAGCATAGCTCCCCTTCCCGTAAAATACAACTAGGTACAATAGTAAATACACGTGTATATATATGTATGTATATATATATATATATATATAATACATATAATATATATATATATATATATATATATATATATGTATATATGTATATATATATATATATATATGTGTGTGTGTGTGTGTGTGTGTGTGTGTGTGTACAATATAATATATATATATATATATATATATATATATATATATATATATATATATATATATATATATATTCGACCTTGGGGCTCAAGTAGTGTTGGGTAGAAAGTTTTCGACAAGTTGCCAGAATAAAAGAGGTTTTGATTCATTGATAACGAAAAAAGCGTCAGCCGGTGACAGTCTCGGCAACAGCAGTGAGCTAGAACGTCTTTTTTCTATTTTTTTTTTTCCTTCTCATTTCCAAAAAGAAACGAGAATATTTTTTCCCTCATCTGTACAAAGTCCCGGGCTCAATTCTAGCGGCTACTGATACTTACTACTCACCCTGGTTGCATAAGCATATAGGGCAAAGGTGAGAGCTTCGTCTGTTGCGAAGCCGTTAAAGCACTCATAGACTCACGTCTGGTCAACGCACCACCAACCCGAACGAAAGCATTTTGATTTATACCACATAAGGTGTCCACCGTTGATTATAAAGTCATTAAAGACTAAACTAACGATTACTCAACTGAATACATCATTAAGTCTGTCGAAATGAAGCCATTTATGATGATTATGTTCATTTATGAGGGTGGGACGGGCGCATGAAATAAGGGGTTCCGCAAAATGGACTGCAGAATGAATCATCGCCCTCTTGCCCATTTTCAATCTCCTCATTTGGATGCCCAACCCCGGTGGGCTGACGCTCGGTCTCCGGACCAAGCCCAGGTTCTCTATTAATTTCTTCCACATGAGGAGACCTGACAACCGGCGACGACTCACCTCAATCACTGACTTTCAGCTGGTGTCATAGAACCACACTAATACAACTAAACTTCCCTCCCAGAGGGATCAATGAAGGACCGTTGCCAGGCACTGTGGGGCTGCGGGTATGGGTTATGCTTATGGGAAGACTGTATTGAAGGTGTCTGATCTGTGTTGGTTAACCTTTGCATCGGTAGTGATGTACTCCATAGATATTGTTTTGGTTAAATTAAGGCGGTTTTATTCATTTGGAATCGTACATTAAGCTTCCTTTGGTACAAAAAGGGATTATCTTGTCTTTACCAGGAAGTA